>NC_054378.1:76692216-76992216 GCF_017654675.1 Xenopus laevis
GCAATAAATTCTACTAGATGCCTTTAGATAACTCACTTTCTACAGCATGTCAAACATGCAAAGAAATCTGCCTCCATCTGTAGTAATCTGCCTTCTATTTGCTCACAATAAGTCTGCTGCTAATTCAGTTTGTACTGATGGCCATAGAAGCAGCTGCATTTGTTTGTGACTTGTGCTGTAACAGTGCAGATGTTTGTTACAGATCCATTAAATAACAGGATCTTACATGAGCCCAGCTCGTCATTTAAACCTTTTTACTGGCTTCAGAAAATAACTTCATGGGCCCAAGCCAAAAAATACCTGATTTACTTATATATTTCTCCAGGCTTTTTAAATGAAAATAAACAACTGGTGATCACTGGTGTTCTCAGTTTTATTAAAAATGAAGAAACCAATTTATGAAATATGTTATACTTTGCAACTTAGAATTTCATTTTAATAAAAAAAAAGTTGAACTTTTTTTTTTTTTAAGTTTTATTACACTTAATGCAGATAAAACAGCCTTCTATTGGTACCAAAACAAAAGACGTGTTTTAAAAGTTTTTTTGGCCCCTGCTTCGGACTTTTAATAAAAGACATTTTTAAAAAAATTACATTCCTATATTTTTTTTTTTTTTTAAATCATCTTTTTTAACTAAAATATATACATTTATAGAGAGCTTGAAGCAGCTGAATGAACAAGGCTAATAAAGATTAAGAACTTAATTTCATTTTTAAAAAAAATGCTCTCTTTTGTGATTTTCTTTTATATTTTATACCTGGATAAAACGCAAAGCTCCCCCTAAAATGGGGCAATGAAATAAAAGAAATTAGCATCACTCAGAGGAATGATTCCAGTAAACGAAAAAGGATGTATTTACAAGTGATACAAATTAAAAGCCCTCACTTCTCTAGATGCCCTGCACTCACCTAATGTTTCAGCAGGTTCCTTGGCAGTAAAAGGGTTAAATAATCTAATAGTCAAACACATTGATTTAAAAATAGATCCTGTAAAGGCCGACATATTGTAATGACATTGATTCATTTCTTCTGCTGTATGTAATTTGAATTTAGGTGGGGATGCCCTTGAGATAAGACAGGGAATTGGGGTCCATTCTGGATCAGTGAGGCAGCTGAAAGATAGAAAAATGGACATAGAAAATTAGATCAGTGTACGGTGTATATTCTCATTCAGCCACAAAGACAAAGAAATATAACAGTAATGAGTTTCACACATGACATCTGGCCAAGTACTTTTGTTTACTAACTTTGGGCCTGAAATAACCCATAGCAAACAGCAGAGGAAATTTTGGGCCCCAGGTTACTCGGAGATGGTCTTCCCGATGCTGCACCCCTCCCACTCCTCTGTGCTCACAAATTCAGCATTGGAGCAGGTCAAAAGGGAGGATGTATCACTAGTGCAGAGAATGCAATTATACTCTCTCCACTAGAAGTTGAATTTCTGGTTTAGCAACCCAAATTTTTTTCGCTGCCCCTGGAAACGTGTAGGGTGCTGCTGCCTTAAGGTGGCCATACACGGCACAGTCCTTATTTGCTCTCACTTATTGCTATCACTTACAGCTTATCTGCCCGTCTGTGGGACGGGTCCTCCCGATCGATATCAGGGCAAAAACCAGCCAGATATCAATTGGGCAAGTTTGATTTTTTCTGTGATCCAGAACTGCATCGGCTCATTGATGCGGTCCTGTGACCTGTCGGCACCCATTTGCAGCATTGTAATCTGATCGTTCGGATTCACCCAATATCGCTCAGCCGTTAGTGGGCATATCGGGTTAAACGAGGCCAAACGAGCGGATCTAACGGTGTATGGAGTCCTTTAGGCAAGTCTCTCAACTTGGCTTATAGTAGCAGCATCCCTGCCAATCAGATGTTTCTTTAATTATTCTACCTGCAGTAGTTTGTACTGTAATTGGTTAGTATGAGTTACTGCATTGACACAAACTTGTCTTGACTTAAAATAAGCCCACCGTTTCATCAGTGTAATTAATAAGCTTCATCTCACATTTCCAAATATAATTTAATACAATTTCTGAACCATTACTAAAATAAAAAGTCAAGCTTTTCTATCCACCTCACAGCAATGTGACATCGACAGGTCCAATGCAGAGGGGGGTCTGGCTTTCCTTGAAGATGCAGAAGAACTAAATATCTGACTCCAACACAAATTCTGCATGTGGAAAGACATAATTTGTGTTGGGGGTCAGTAATTTTGAGTTTATGTATATACAAATTAGCTCTAAACATATGCCCCCAAAGTGTTAGCAGAGAACAAAACATGAGTACAGAGGTGGAATAAGCAAGGTAAAAACAATAAACTCTGCCTAGCAGTCACAATAAGAAGAGGTAGGTAGGTGCAGCAAAAAATGCTTCTGAAAGGCTATTCAGTCTAGTGGTTAGATATGGAGACCTGCTGTGTAGCCCCTATAACAAATAAATAAAATGCCTTGTGTCAGTTTAAAATACCAATACTCTAACAACCTGAGTGTTTTCCATATTTCTGGCTGGACAATTAATGTCTTAGTTGCAAAGACAGCTATCACATGAAGATACTACCTGGAGGGTAATATGTCTTGGAATGAAAGCTGGCAGGTCCCTGTGGCAGTAAGTTCTGGGGCAACCTGTAAGGCCATGATGGGGGGAGCAGGGGGAAGTGGGCTGTGGTGGTGGTGTGCTCCCAAGGAGTGGATGGCTTAGCAAAATGTCCTTGGAATCCTTGATCTGTTGGGAAGGAAATTCAAATACAATTAAAACCTATTAACAATCACAGTGCTTAATATTATATATATATATATATATATATATATATATATATATATATATATATATATATATATATATACATACATACACATATATATATATATATACACATATACACATATATACTTACATACACACAATTGTGTTCCGAATAATAGCAGTGTGTTTAGAAAAGTGAATAAAGCTCAAAATCCATCCATATAATAGCTTTTATAATGCATTGGGAACACTGCACATTCTATTCCAAATCACAAGATGAAGAAAAATGTATCAAATTTGCGTTATTCCTTTACAAAAATTGAATAAAAGTGAATCTTAGTTTGTTCCAAAAAATTGCAGTGTCTGTATTCTTCTTTACAAAGATTCCCTGTATAAACTGAACAATGTTTCAAGATTTTGCTTTCCATTGCATCACTGAACTAATATTTAGTTGTATAATCAGTGTTTCTGAGAACTGCTGCACATCTGTCCACCGACTTCTGGCACCTGTTACATTCCACAATTCTTCTGCATTTCTTGGTTTTGCCTCAGAAACAGCATTTTTATGTCACCCACAAGTTTTCTATTGGATTAAAGTCTGGGGATTGGGCTGACCACCCTATAACGTCAATTTATTTAGTCTGGAACCAAGATGTTGCTCATTTACTGGTGTGTTTGGTGTCTTGTTGAAACCCCCATTTCAAGGGCATTTCCTCTTCAGCATAAGGCAACATAAGTATTTTTATGTATTGAAACTGATCCATGATCCCTGATATGTGATAAATAGGCCCAACACCAGTATGAGAAACATCCCCATATCATGATACTTGTGCCACCATGCTTCACAGTGTATTGTGACTTGAATTCAGTGTTTGGGGTCATCTGACAAACTATCTGTGGCCCCTAGACCCAAAAAGAACAATCTTGCTTTCGTCAGTCCACAAAATTTTGCGCCATTTCTCTTTAGGACAGTCAGTGGGTTCTTTGGCAAGTTGCAACATCTTCAGCACGTCTTTCTAGTTTTCAGTTTTTCTTTTTCTTCAGTTTTCCGTGTTCTTCCACATCTTTTAGGTTTTAGATGCCATTTTAACGCATTTGAGATCATATTAGATGGGTAGCCTATCATTTTCTGTACTTCTTTATATATTTTCCCCTCTCCAATCAAAGTTTTAATTAAAATACACTGTTCTGGAACGACCCATTTCATTTTTTTTCAGTGAGAAATGCATTATAACCAGTATTAACAACATTTGCTGCCTTCCTTCCTTAAATAAGGGTCGTCATTGATACCTGTTCTTTTACAGAATGATATATATATATACAGTATATATGGACAAAAAGCGACACTCACAGGATCATTTAGATTGCACGTACACTGTGTTTATTCCACTTAACGTATCAATCCCATACTGGGATCTTCGTCAGTATGGGATCGAAACGTTGAGTGGAATAAACACAGTTTGCCTGCAATCTAAATGATCCCGTGAGTGTCGCTTTTTGTCCATATCTCTATTATTTACGGCTGGCACTCGGGTCTTCACCAAGTATACGGAGTGCACCTTTGGAACAGGTATATATATATATATATATACACACACACACATACACACAAAAATATTTAAAAAAAACAATAAGCCAGTGCATTCAGGACCACCACTGGGTGTGTGGGGCAAACAAGACTCTTTTCAGGAGCCTCAGGCAAAGTAGGGGGACCCAGATTGCAGTGTTTTATATTTTCTCATTAAACGGGCAGGGTTTTAGCAGATGGGTGGTTGAGTTTGGGTGTATCAGGACCATAGACAGGCAGGTGTACAGTGCCCAACATATCCTAACGGCAACCCTAAATGCACTGGTTATTTGACAAATTTCTCAAGAAAATGCATCCATGTAGACAGTGTAAGAAATGAAAATGAAATATAATCCATATATATATAACTACATGACAAATAAAACATTGGGCCAGTAAATATGCACTGATCATTCTTTTGAGTATATGCATGATATATGCAGTGTCCACTTCATATTCCATTCACTACCTCAAAGCCCCTAGTTCATACTCTATTTTGTCTGTGCGTGGGAAGGCTATGGTTGACTCATCAGAATAGCCAGCAAGTGACTCAAAGTGCTCCAAAAAGTAGATGTTTGGGGTGCACCATGAGCTTGCCGTAGTTATTGCCAAATTCATGACAGAATCCGTTTAAAGATGAGAGCAGGTTGGCAAGAACGGAGAATTTTTTTGGGAAGACTAAGCTTTATAGACATTTTAACAAAGAAATTTATATGTGCAAAATGAGGTCTATTAATGTTATCTAATGAATAGTACTGATAAAGTAAATAGCATTGTTATTGATTTACCTGTTCCACCCACTGTGCCATTGAGAGAGCTGGGAGTTTGGGAGCTGTGCCAGGGACCATCGTGAGTGGAATTTGGGACTCCCAGGGATCTGACAGCAGGCTGAGCAAAGATGATACTTGGATCATTCAAGTTAACAGCACTTTGATTAGTAGTGGATGGGCTGCTGCTGCCAGACCTGACTGGGAAGGTAACACCACCAGGATGAGAGGGGTTTCCAGAGGATGAGAGCAGCATCTGGGCAGGGATGGGCCATGAGCTGCTGGGGAGAGGTATTTGTGGGGGAAAGGGGAAAATCCCAAGATTGTGCAGAGGGGAAAAGCGTGTGGGGGGAGACTGTGCAAAGTTAAACAAGGGTCGCTGAACCTGGTGAGGATTCTGTGCTGCAGGAGTTTGCTGTTGGTCAAGCTTAGTCTGCAAGGGCTGTGTCTGGTTGACAGAATTTGGTTGTAAAGGCTGTGGAGAGTATGATGAATGATGGGATTCTGACTGCAGATGAAAAAAGAAGACAATGTTATTAGTGAAAGCAGCAGGACGTAATGACTGACTACTCTATTATTCTATGTACAATTTTAGGGTAAGCTATTCTTTAGAAGGCTCTTTGGCATATGCAATATACAGTATATAAATTGGCTGAGTATGCACTTACAGAAAATGCACTTACAATATACATTGTTCAGTGCATAACATTATTGTGTTTTCTAATTGGCAAGAACCAGTTCTATCAATGCCCTTATTTCAGCAGGAGAAAATCTAGGCTACTGCACCTTTAAAGGAGGAATATACAGTTGTGTTCCAAATAATAGAAGTGTTTTGTTTTTTTTTGTTTTTTAAAAAAAAAGCGAATTAAGCTCAAAATTTTTACAATAGCTTTTTTTTCCATACACGCAAATGCATTGAGTACAATACACATTCTATTCCAAATCAAAACATGAAGACATATTTACCTTATTTGTATTATTCCTGTACAGAAAGTAGAGAAAAGGCAATATTAGGCTGTTCCAAAAAATAGTAGTGTCTGCATTCTTCTTTACAGACATTCACTGTATAAACTGAAAAATGTTTCACGATTTTGCTTTCCTTTGAATCACTGAACTAATATTTAGTTGTATAAGCATTGTTTCTGAGAACTGCTGCACATCTGTGTTGCATGGGGTCGACCAACTTCTGGCACCTGTGACATTCCACAATTCTTTTGCATTTCTTGGCTTTGCCTCAGGAACAGCATTTTTGATGCCACCCCACAAGTTTTCTGTTGGATTATAGTTCAGGGATTGGGCTGGCCACTCCATAACATTAAACTTGTTGGTTTGGAACCAAGATGTTGCTAGTTTACTGGCTTGTTTGGGGTTGTTGTCTTGTTGAAACACGCATTTCAAGGGCATTTCCTCTTCTGCATAAGGCAACATGTCCTTTTCAATTATTTTGATGTACTGAAACTGATCCATGATCCCTGGTATGTGATAAACAGACCCAACACAATAGAAACATCCCCATATCATAATGCTTGTGCTTTTTTTTAATAAAGCATTGCTATTAATAAACTTTATGCAGGTTAGATCTATTATTAGTGTAGGTAGAATGGATTTTTTAATAAAAATTTTTTTAGCATTACTGTTCCTTTAATTAAGGGCCCTAATCGACACCTGTTTCATCACAGAATGAATGACCTCACTAACTAAACTCCACACTGCTATTATTTGGAACAAGCTATTATTATTTTGAACACTGCTATTATTTGGAACAAGCCTCAATTTATGATTCAATTACACAAAATCTGCAGCATACATGCCATGACTGTTGGTTTTCTATTGCTATACTACACCTACTAGTAAGTTATTTGTCATGTAGCAATATAAATTCTACCAAAAACAGAGATTGATTAGGTTAGTGATGTCTAACTGCAATTATTCTGAACAAAACTGTATAACTGTATTAACTATATTCCCACCAAATAGGGTTGAAGTCATAAAAGTATTTCAATCAACTGTCTCAAATCATGTGTAGTCCCCTGATGCCGTAATACAGGGGAACAGCCCAATTGCAGGGATTGCAACAATAGTTGCATATTACATAATTTAATGTTAAAATGACCATGACTTGGCTTTCTCTTCAAGTACAGTGCTGAAAACATATCAAAGTCTCAGCTGTTGTTTTCAGCAAGCCAAGAAAACAGTTGTGGTTTTGGAAAAGTACTAATCTAAATTCTAAATCTTTTACAACTCACTGATTCAGAGGCCTGTCGGGTCCGACATGGACGTTCAATCTGTTGAAGTGGTGTCAGAACCGACTGTGGGAGGATCAGGCCTTGTAAGATCTGAGGGGCTGAAACAGTGAAACAACACCCTGTTACACAGATGATAACTTCTATTGAACTTAGACAGAGAGATATGTCTTACAAACAGTGTAAGAGTTAATCTCGTTAAAGAAGGAGATAAGACAGACAAGTAATTTAGCAAATATTTCTGTATCTTACCTATAATTCCACCATTCTTCTGACGGACCAAGTTGTTTTCAGGACAGTCTCTTCGTACATGTCCCACATCACCACATGTAAAACATCTCTTCTCTCTGAGGTCTCGCTCATCTTCCTTTATGTCCTTATCATCATCTTTTTCATTCTCTTTCTTTTTTATTCTAAAATAAGGAAAATTTTTAGCACAGCCATAGCATTCCTAGTTAAAATATTCTTCTTACCATGGTTAGTGTCTCAATGGAGATGTCCCCAGCCTATATGTCTTACTCGCATAAAATGCAGAATAAGAGCAATGTTAAAATACACAATTTTAGTTTTGCTTCCACAACAGAACAAAATAAAATGTGCATGCTTAAATTAAAACAAGAGCAAAGGCAAAGTGAAGAACATTAAAGGAGCTCAAAGCAACAGCTTTCTCCATTCTTTCTTACCTTCTGCGCTTTGGACAGTCTTTCATGTAGTGACCAATCTTCCCACATACACGGCAGCACCTGTCATTGGGAGCCAACTCCCCATCGGTCAGTACTTTGGAATCAAAGAAGTATTCCTATGAACAGAAAAAAATGCTCTGTATAAATTCACAACTGTGTACAATAAAGTAGATAAAAAGTTATCAGGAAATTTGTTTACATGATGCAGCAAGAGCTATGTGGCATTTTGTGTGGCTTGGCATACATTATTGCATATAATATTACAGCCATTGCTTTAGTCATGTCATTTAGTAGGAAGCAAAAAATAATCCAAATCATTGTCAACAATGAATGAAGAACGACAGCGTGAGAAAGAGGTGTCCAACTGTTATGCTCTTGCTCATGTAAACTACAATTCAACATATTATTAAAACATCCACAATTCGGAGCACAATCTTTTTGCACTAAAAGAAATATCAAATAAAAGACCTGGTAGAGTTGTGGAGAGTATGTTCTACATCCTAGCTAAAGTTAGCACTGTGGGTATCTCTAAACTAGGACACCTAAGTAACAAAATCTCAACTATGCAAAATGATGGCTTATCAAATAAAATAATTAAAGGGGAAGTAAAATAGAATAAGGCTAGAAATTATGTATTTTGTATTCTAAACATAAACATGAACTTACTGCACCAGAAGCCGAATTAAACAAATGATTTATGCTTTCAAAGTGGGCCACCATCTTGTAACTTTGTTAAACATCTTTACAAGACCAAGACTGTGCACATGCTCAGTGTGGTCTGGGCTGCTTAGGGATCATCATAAATTATCAAAACAGCACAAGTCAAAGAATATCTGCCAGAAGCCGATACAGCAAGACTGATTAATAATCAGAATAGCCGGACTGCACTGGGTCCTGTGTTGTCATGTAATCTAATGTGGATTTTAAAATGTTTGTATTGTTTAATACAAACTTTCTCCAACTCGGCAGAACCAGAAGCTGCAGAAAAATAATCCTCCAAACAGAATCCCAGTTTATCTGTTTAAATCTGGCTCTGTGATCTTTGTCTCTGCAGCTGGAGATGGAAACAGTAAAGGGAATGTAAAGGCAAAAATAAAATCCAATACAAATCTTGACACAGTTGCCGACTGCTCTACAGGGAAACAAACAAAGCTGCTTGAGTTGTGCATGGCTGGGAAGTAAGGCTCCCCCTGCTGTTCATAAGTATGATTGTTTCCCTGCAGAGCATTTAGGGACCGTCTGACAATTCCAATCCACAGCAGTAAATGAAGGGAGAATTTCACTGCATACAGTCAGGTTTCTTATAAAAACGGTACACATTTTTCAAAAAAGTCTGTTGGAGATAAGTTTCTTTTTCATTAAAGAAAGTAAAAATGGGATTTTATTTTTTTTGCCTTTACATGCCCTTTAACAGTGAAACCACATTATGGGCGGGAAACTTTGCTGTAATATCAATAGTCACGAAAGTTCATCAAGGAGGAAGGTAGAGAAATTGCAGAAAACATACAAAATAAGCAGAAACCTTACTCCTTCAAGACCAGGGATGGGGTAGACTGGCATTCCAAAGAGTTTCCTTCCATTAATAAATGCCTTCATAATAAAATTTGTCACTAGCACAAAACACAAACAAGGAAGCAGTGAAGATAAGAGTAATGAATTCATTTAACAGTTATAATAACCTTATATCTTCAACAAAAACATCACAACATATCTGACAAAAAATTCTGTGTGGACAAAGGTGACATCCGTGCCTTTAAAGAAGTCACTATACTTTTTTTTTCAGGGCAAACCTGTAGGCAAAAATATATATATATATATATATATATATATATATATATATATATATTATTGTATTATTTATATTAACAATATACTTTATTATTATCATTTATATTAACAATACACTTTATTATTTTTTATATTAACTATATAAAATAACTAATTTACTTTATTATGTATATATTATTAATATATATCTAATTTAAGCCCTGCCTTTGAAGTCAATGGGGCTGATTTAAAAACACTGGACAAATTTGCACCTGGGCAGTAACCCATAGCAACCATTAGCTTTATTTCAGACAGCTGTAGGATGAACGCTGGAAGCAATCATCTGATTGGTTGCCATGGGTTACTGCCCAGTTGCAAATTTGCCCAGTGTTTATAAATGAGCCCCATTGACTTTATGTTTATAAATAACCCCCAATGTCTTACTGGCAGGCTACATACCTCCTTATTATTCAGTTATTATCTGCCTGCTAGTCCATAGGGAGTGTCCTGATGTCAAGGGACTGGTCAGTGGAACTGTAAATGGCATTCTCTACAGAAGGGATAACACATTTCTCAGGAGGAGTTAAGATACATCTATGCTACCTTAGGTATTACCCTACAATAAGCTTTTTGCAGAAAAAAACCTGAGTCTGGAAAGGCCCTTCTCAGATTTCTCAGAAAGCAAAGCAAAGTATTTCAGCATCACATGTAAAGATATTCCACAAATTAGAATACACAGAGCAGATTTAAAACACAAACTATGACCCTGATGGAAACAGGATACAAAGTTCAGTATCAATGACCTAGAACGGATTTATGAAATTCTTACTTTTTCTGGAGACTCCAGCTCCAAGATTATGACTGAGGTCAAACGGGTCTAGTAAAGAGCACAAATAAAGAGATTATTTGAAAGAAAGAGTTATTTTAAATACCATTTATTTATGAGCACACATTGATAAGTTTTCACAGAATTAAATAAAAGAGAGAAGAAGCCCTGCTCCACAGGCTACACATACAATATGGGCCATTTACTAAACCCTGGGGCAGAAGTGCTAGAGCTCTTAGGGGCGCAAATGTATTTGACAATTTAAAATTAAATTTTTATACATTATAAATACATCAAATAAAAAGTTTGGGAACCCCTCTCAGCCTGCATAATAATTTACTCCACTGTCAACAAAAAAGATAACAGTGGTACGATTTCATTTCCCAGGAACATCTGAGTACTGGGGTGTTTTCTGAACAAAGATTTTTAGTGCTGTATTAAGTTGTATTAGATAAAATCAAATGTGAAAAACTGGCAAAAATGTGGGTATCCTTGTAATTCTGTTAATTTGAATGCATGTAACTGCTCAATACTGATTACTTGCCACACCAAACTGGTTGTATTAGCTTGTTAAGCCTTGAATTTATGCACCTGTCTAATTTTTTTATGATGCATATTGCATATTTCCTGTTAATTCAATAAACTTTATGTCACTGCTGAAATACTACTGTTTCCATAAGGCATGTTATATATTAAAGGAAGCTGCTACTTTGAAAGCTCAGCCAATAATAAACAAAACTCCAAAGAATTAAGAGGGGTTCCCAAACTTTTCCATATGACTGTACATGTTCAGTATGTCAATATTCAAATAGGTTGCAGAGTGTGGGACAGTGAAGAGTAACTTCGGTTATTTCATAAAGGGTACAGAATATTTGATTATATTTATAAAGTTTCTTATTTCAGTTAGATAAAGCTTATATTAAATTTTTATTTCTGCGATATATCCCCTTTAAGCAATACATGCAGGAGTAATGCTCTTTCATAGACCCCCCAGTAATAATTTGTGTGTTAATTATTAATTTGCGTTTCAAACGCTAGATTATTATTATACTTGACTTGATATAAAAAAGGCAACTGATTTTAAATGCGTAAATGAATGCTCGGAAGGATTGCTCATTGTACCTATAACTGCCCTTTCTTTTATGTGTTTACATTTAAAGTTTGATATTAAAAGGGTAATGTAAATAAGTGTAGCGTGTTTTATCAGCATGAGGTTAGAAGTGGTTAAGGATAGTTAAACATGGTTAAGGATGTAGTTTGCTGTCATACTATAGTATATACCTTCAATGGCAATACACTTAGAGGTCCACTGCTTTTCAAATGTAGTTAGCAACTTTTTCTGGCGAATACTGATGACATATTCCTTAAAATCAAACTCTTCAGTGTAGAATCTAAGGAACCCAAGCCATAGTTCCCCAACGGATTCTTTATTTTTGCCAAGTGAAGGGAAACGGTTTCTCTACAAGGATAATAAGAGCTAGTCAGTACAATACACCGAGAGTATACGTAGAACTGAACTGTGAATTGGGAATGAATTAGTGACGAACCCCCAAATCCTTGGCGAAAAATTTGACCGAATACCAAACCAAATCCGAATCCTAATTTGCATATGCAAATTATGTGTGGGAAGGGGGGAAAAAATTATTATGGTGAAAAGGCCAAAGCTACACAGAAGACTGTATTCCAATTATATGGGTCAGATACTACCTGACCCACAAAATCTGGTCATGCAACAGCACAAGGGGATGTAACATTATCTGATATCTGTAATGTAAGTTAGATGGTGAGTTTTGTTTATGTGTCTACATCCGACAATCAATTTATTCCAATGGGAGAAAAAACTCTTTGGTGTGAATTTAGAACTCACCACAGACTATTCTGAATCCCAATTGGGAGCTGCACCTATGTACCAGTAATGATAACATGATTATATACTCACCAAGACTTCGGTCTTGTCAAAGAAAAAGGCATTCCAGCCATCTACCATTCTTTGTGGGGTTTCTTGCCCATCATATATCTAGAATAAATGAAATGCCATACATTATAGGTACATTTACTTGTTTGCAAACAATTTACTAAACAATTTTTGGCATAATGAGAAGATATTTAAATTAATGTAAATGTTATGTTTTAAATAAATTATCTTCTGATGAGATTTACTTAAAAAATGTGTTAGAGAAAGAACGCAGAACATCTGCTACAATTTTGGCAGAAAACAATACAATTTTTATAATGCACATGCACCAAAGATAAAGGTCCATTACGAATTCAGGAAGTCTACAGTGCTGGCACAATTAAATTCAGCCCTGCTTCTTACAGTTCTAAAGGTTTTATGATTAGGAGCTTAACAATGCTTTCAACAATCTAATACATGTTCTATATGTGTTAAAGAGGGCCCTACATTCCCAACAATGTAGGGAATGATGCAATACACAATATCCTTTGAATTGGTATTAAAGTCAGTAAAACCCCTATGAGTTAGATTCCTGCAGCGGGTCGGGTACCCGCGGGTTACCCGCAAAAACCTGCGGTACCTTGCGGGTTGAGGGGAGACGTTCTGGGTGCGGGTAAAGACGCGGGTCGGCGGTTCTGCAGGTCGTGGGTCAGGCTGCGGGTCTTCTCAATAGCGATATTTAATCCTTTTTTCTGGTCACGGCTACTTCCAATGACATCACTTCCAGTTTACAATGACATCACTTCCTGTTTTACTCCTTTTTTTCTGACCATGTCTACTCCCGATGATGTCACTTCCGGTTTACAATGACAGCACTTCCTGATTCTTGATGGTCAGCGGGTCGCAGGTCCGGGTTGCGGATAAAGTACTTGCGGGTAGGGTCAAGTAGTAGTTCCAAGTGGGTAAGAATGCGGGTTGCGGGTCTGGGTTGTGGGTCTGGGCCCCAAAAAATGGACCCGCGTGGGACTCTACTATGAGTAAATATACATGTATACCAAAACATACATAATGTAGCCTCTCCACTAGTTTATTTCTGTTGTTTGCCTACCTCTTGAAGCACTGGGATTACAGGAGGATTTCTCTGCTGCAAGAAGTACAGCACCATCAAAATGTAAGCATATGATGATAGGCTCCCTCTTGAAGCATCACCAATGTCACAGCGCTAAGGAAAATAAGGAAAAGTTAAATTAAGCTATTTTAAGGATAATGTAGTGTGAAGTAAAGGTTATAATGGGAATATATCATTACAGAATCAAGTAAATTACAGTACCTTGGCAAAAAACTTCACTGTGTATCCAAGGTATTTTACCCTGGGGTCGATGGCAGCATATGTAGCCAACATTCTGGTGTTGTGCTGAGCCTGAAAAGAAAAAATTTTGTCAGCAATATGTGAGCATGTTAAGCAGATATATACCACTTCATCAAAAATCAATTCAATATATTACAAATAACAAACCCTATAAAATATCTCAACCTAGTATAACTGGAAAACCTCTTACGGTATCTTGAAACCATAAGGCTAATAACACACATTAGATTTGTGAGAATTTAAAACCACAACTTTTCTAGTGGTATGTTTCAATGATTTCCTGGTGTGACAATAGCCTTCTATTAAAACATTCTTCATATAAACATACTGCAAAATATAACTATAGCGATTGGCCCTAGGATCACAGATATAATTTGGAGGCTGACTGGCTTCAGGCTACAAAAGGAAAACATAACCACGGCGGGTGAAGGGGAGCTTAAAAGTAATATAGATATTAACCTAGACTCCACCAGCCCCCAGGTTATGTGGGATGCATTGAAAGCTTACACCAGAGGTCATTACAGTCAACAAATCAAAACCTTTAACAAAAACACCCAACTTGGAAGCCTTGGCTATTTAGGCAGAAAAGGCATTCTGCCAATCACCCACGCCCCAGAACAGGCATGAGAGGCAGCCAGCCCAAACACTCTACAAGTTGTTTAAATTAAACAGGTTAAGAAAACACAGTTATATAAAAAAGCCAATATATTTGCTACAGGTGACAAAAATAGAAAATTATTGGCTATACTGTCAACACACGTCTCCCCTATTAATATCCCAGGGATTAGAGATGTCAACAGGTCTATTGCTACCAACCCCTTGGAAAATAATGAAGCATTTAAATGTTATTATGAAAGGCTTTTTACCTCTTGAATATCTTATACTGAAGCACAAATATCTGCCTACCTGAAATCCATCCCTCACTTCTAGAACCCCAGGACAGCCTCCTATTGGAGGAGCCCATTACAGAAATAGAACTAAGAGAGGCCATCTTGTCTCTGGCAACTGGAATGTATATCTTAAATATGAAAAATTGCTTGTTCCTTTAATAGGGTATTGGCCTTCTGGCCTCTATAAGTGAGACCCTGACTACACTGATACTGAAATCAGAGAAAGACCCCCTTAATTGTGCCTCATATAGGCCAATTTCCCCTGGCGCAGATTCAGGGGTCGCAGTTCACCGCAGGCATTTTGCATTTCGGTGTCTTCTTCCGGAGCTTTGGCGCATGTGCAGTTGTCGCAAACCGGGAAATTGCTCCAACTGCGAATGCGCCCCTTTGCAGGTCTCAGTCTCAGCTTACCGAAGACCCAGAAGATGGCTGTGGTGAACTGCAATCACTGAATCTGTGCCGAGGGGTAAGTAAAAAGTATGGGGCATTTCCCCCGGAGGGAGGCCACTTGGCTGGGGGGGAGGAGGGAGGGGAGTAGGGTTATTTTAGTTATGGGTTGAATTCTCCTTTAATGAGAAAATGTACACAGGCACTTTCCTTTACTGATATAATGCATAACCAGTGTGTATTGCCGTGCACTGACTAATACCCTACTCTGCCCTTTAAAGTGTCATCTGAAACTTAATGTTTTTATGTAACTAATATTGTTTTAAAAGCGCATGAAAAATAATAAACTATTTTGTTTTGGGGAAAAAAAACATACTGCAAAATATAGTGTGACAAATTTGCCCAGGACTTACCAGAGTGTTGTACAAGCTTATGTCTCCTTCTACACCACTCTCTTTATGCTCAAACTTCACTATTGGCACTTTGGCAGTGGTTATTGCCAAAATGTTTTTTAAACCTAAAATGGCAAAAGAAAAATACTTCTAAAAGGACCAAGAAAATTATGATAAAGATTGGTAAAAAAGTCAAAAGAAGGTAAACCAATGGATTCATAATTTTTAAGTCAATCTAAATAATTTAATGATACCCAACATTTTATTAGTCTCTTGATTCTATATAAGTTTGTAGTATACCCATGATATTTACCTTGTTTGTGCAAAGTGTAAGCATATGTGGCTTCAGTAGGTACATTGTGGATGTAGCACAGTTATTGCCAAAACCAACCCCTCCACTATAGCTATTAACAGCTAGAGGCCCTTATCCCTACCAGCCTTGTTGGTAGTTGCAGTTCTCCGTGAATTGCAGTACTAAAGGCTGACTATCTCTCGACTAGGAGTAGTAGACCACTGTTTAAAACATGCACTATTGAGATTGTTATAGGTTTACCTGGGTGCCTCTTAAGAACCTTTGCCAAACCGTCAATAATTTCTTTGCAGTTTAGTTTCTAGAGAAGAACAGAACCACTTTAAATAAAAAGAGGAATTAAATAATTAAGTACACCAAGAAGCAAACAATTCAAAGTGCTTCAGTAAAATGGATACACATTTGTTTGCAACGTTGTGATATTAAGTGACAGGCCCCTTTTAAAATGTAAAGTTAAAACTGTTCACGCTTTTATACCTTTGCATTTTCTTGACCCTCCAGGGTCATACAGATATCTAGGTCACTATCACGGAACCCAAAACCATTCTTGGATGAGCCAAACAAGCACAGCCTGGCATAGTCTAAGATAAACATAAAAGAAACAGGTCAGATCTCTGCAATCCCTATTCATTTAGCTTATAATAAGCATAGTAAACAAAAACAGTGGTGCAATCACCAAAAAGAATTATGAAAAGAATTTACTAGGACATATATAGCCTATAGGATATACATGTCCTAATAAAGATTTTTTACTGTAAAGATTTTTTACTTTTAAAATTCTTGCACCAATGTTTTTGGATCTCTTGTAATATATATTGTAACTTCCAAATTTGGCGGCCTTTAGGCTGGGGGACCTTTGATTAGACTAAAATGTGACTTATTTTTGGGATTTTTGTTGTCTAATTTCATATCAGGAGCAGAGCTACTTGCCACCTCTTTTTTACTGTATAAAAAAGTACGGTACCCCCTGTTTTAACAAAAGGACTTTAGAAGACAAAGGGATTCATTTTTTTCACACTGGGCAAATTTGCACTTGGGCAGTAATCCATAGCAACCAATCAAATGTTTACTGTCATTGATTTACCTGCAGTTAGCTGGAAATAGCTAATTGCTGACTGGCTCCTACCTAGATGCAGATTTATCCATTGTTCATAAATGAGCCATAATGTTTCAGGACCATGTGAGGCTAATGTCAGACAAGGAGATTTTCAGCCTGACATAATGAAAAGCTAATGTTATCACTTCCTGTGGCTCCCATTCCCATGATTCTGGCCAACACTGGTAAGGGCAGGTTTGAAAACATTTTAGCCAAAATAGTATTACCACAGCATGACAAGTTCTTTTCAGCCAGCTGAAATAAGTCAGGCTGAAAAACTTCACATCACAAATTAGTAGCGGCTGATCTCCTGCCTCCCTCATTCCCCCCCCCCCACTCAAACTTTTTCTGTCTTATCTTATTTCCGTTCTCTTTCCTGTCTTTCCTTCTATCTTTATGGGAAGGAGTCCCCTTGTTGTTTACAGTGAAACCTCAATTATACATACCCTGATTTTAAGTTTTCCCTCATTTTACATAGTTGTTATGTGGTTCCACCTATATTATGCATAATACATTTCCCTGATTTTACATTTTCCTGGATTTGAAAAAAAAAAAATGTTTCTAGTCCCCTGTAAAAAGTAAAATGGGGGTTCAACTGTAGTTCAAAAAGAAAAAAAGAAATTAGCTAAAGGGATATGGGCTGGGTAACTTCCAAAGTTTGATATAACTTCCAAAGTTTGAGAATAGAGTAAGTTATGTCTAATTATATACACATTTAATAAGTAATATTATACTATCACTATTAATGAATTATAACCAATGAAATCACTAAACTAAGTTTATAATATATGTTTATCTCTTACAAATAGACTGCAAGTAGTGTGTATCCATCAGTGCATCAATAAAAGAGTGTATGGTTGCACAAGTCAATAAGTAAGGAGTATTGGGGAGCACCTCCCATCAAATAGAAAACAACCGATGGTGTGCAAGGTCAAATAATTAAACCAATATAGAAAAGAAAAAGAAAAATAATTGACCTATTGCTTTGCACCTTCCCATACCTCTTAGTCCAAAAACAGTCATATATCTACCCCACAACATGTGTTAAAATATAACTTTTAATAAATATCATTAAGAAAGAGAAAGAAGTCCAGATTTACACCATTAAAAATATGTTAGGTACAGGGACGCGAGATGCCACAGGGTAGTGGGTTTAAAATAAATCTCTGCGGCAATATATATGCCGAACAATCCCACAAAATAATATGGTGGCGTGTTGTTGTGTACAGACAATGGTAATCCACCATGCATAGCATCTTATACATTTAATTTGATATTACTAAAGCACATAACGTCTAAAATATTAATATCGTAGCAGACTGCTGTGTTTGGATCGAAAGAGGCACTATCTAGGTGCGACAATTATACCATTTCTTTCAGGTATCTTGCGACGCCCTGCCTAACAAAATTAAAATCGTGAAAGAGTATGCGCCTGAAAGAAATGGGATAATTGTCACCACTGGGAGGTTGTTACGCTGTGGGTGAAGGGGTTGGTGTGGCTGTGGTGCTGGGACCGGCTTCTTTTATATCCTACAACACAATTAATGTCCTTACCATCGAGTACATTTTTTGCTCCTATTAACGACCGGGAGGGTGTTCACTGCGGGAGAAGGGGTTGGCTTGGCAACAGTGGGTAAATGGAATCATAAGTTCATCGCTGCAGCAAGCTTAGAGCTGCACTCACTTATTACCTCTTTCAGTACCTGGGAGGGTTTATACTGTGGTTGAAGGGGTCGGTTCAGAATGGTTGGGAAACGGAACCTACTTCTGCTACTGCCGCAATAAATCTAAGAGTCGAACCTAGATAGTGCCTCTTTCGGTCTAAACACAGCAGTCTGCTACGATATTAATATTTTAGATGTTATATGCTGCGGTAATATCAAATTAAATGTACAAGATGCTATGCATGTTGGATTACCATTGTCTATGTATATAAGGCTGATACCAGTACACAACAACATATTTTGTGGGATTGTTCGGCATATATATTGTAGCAGAGATTTGTTTTAAACCAACTATCCAGTGGCATCTCGCCTCCCTGTACCTAAAGTATTTTTAATGGTGTTAAAGGAGAAGGAAAGGCAAAAATAATCACCTATCTCTCTGTAATGTACTTCCCAAGTCCTCCTAAATCACTATAGTTTCAACTCACATATGCCAATCCAATCGCATAGAATCACAGTCCATGTTCGCTCGCATTTTCAGGCACGCAGGCGCCATCTTTGTAAGGTTGGGAATGCTTCCTTTTCCTCTTTCCCCTTATTGCGCATGTGCGAAGAATAAGAAAACCCAGGAGCGCCTGTGTATAAAGTGAGCTTTTGTATTGTGCCTCACCGTAGCCTGCTTGGATTAATATATATTGTCCCCTCGCTGCGCACCGCAAGCGCTTACAGAAACTTGTTTGCAGTCCCCAGCATAGTGCAATAAATTTTGTCTGTGTGTCTCCTTCTAACATGATTGGCTGGGGGGCGTGTTATTACGGGTCAATGATGAAGCGCGCATAGCAGAATTTGCATGCGCTTCATCAGCAGAGGGAGAAAGCAGCGCCCTGAAGACATGCGCAAAGAACTGAAATTGTTCTCTATGAGCATCAAGACTGCCTCTGGCAGCAGTTACGAATATGCCTGCAAAATCAGTGACGTCACCCTGCCACATAACTACAGGCAGACAACTTTCAAAACCCGCAATAAGTTATGAGTACTCCAGACTTAGGATAGAAAGGCATTTATGTTTTGCCTTTCCTTCTCCTTTAATCTGGACTTCTTTCTCTTTCTTAATGATATTTATTAAAAGTTATGTTTTAACACATGTTGTGGGGTAGATATATGACTGTATTTTTGGACTAAGAGGGATGGGGAGGTGCAAAGCATATGGTTGCACAAGACATCTATATAATGCTCTATTATGCTTTGTTTTCCCACTACAGCTTACCTTACTTTTTAGTGGTCTCACACATTAGAGCCATGGAAATATAATTTAATATACTAGAAGCAATTCTGAATAGCAGTACAGGCTTGGTATAAAGCTAGAAAGGTGAGTTAAATCAGCTGTTTTCTTTGAAACAGGTAAGTTGTAAGGATACTAAACGGGTACTATTCTAGACTACATATTCTTACAATCATATTTTGTGATTATATTATGGCTGGTAATTCAGTACTCACTATTAAACTCCTTCCGGATAAACCGTTCAAGGTATGTCAGGATCTGCTCCCGGTTTTGTTGCTCACAAGCATTAGGGGATAACTCATCTAAAAGGAAGTCATAAAAACAAATTTACACCACAATTATGGCCATTTCAATCATGCTTCTTGCACATATATGGATTAATAGCTCTGAACTATACATCTGTAACTGTGCAATTAAATTAGAGGTTTTGGATGCATCATTGCCACAGAGCTATAAAGTAGTAGTTTGCAACTCTCCACCCAAAGTTGCTTAAAAGGATTCTGTTAAAGGAAAACATTTTTTTTCAAAATGCATGAGTTAATTCTTCACCAAAATCCATTTTTCAAAAGAATAAACAGATGTTTTTTGATATTTAATTTTCAAATCTGACATGAGGCTAAACATATTGTGAATTCCCATTGGCCCCTGTCATGTGACTTGTGCTCTGATAAGTCACTGCTGCACCGCAAGTATAGTTACACCACCCAACAGACCATCAGCAGAAAAATGGAAAGGTAACCAGATAACAGCTACTTGAGTATAGCACTCAATAGTAGAAATCCAAGTCTCACTGCAACTCCTTCAGTTACATTAAGAAACAATAGCTTAACTAAGAGCAGTCCCATCATGAAGCAATGGCTCTTTCTAAAAGCACATGACCAGGCAAAATTACTTGAGATGGCTGCCTACTCATCAATATTACAACTTGTTGGTTCAGGAATATAATGTTATATGGTAGAGTGAATTATTTGCAATGTAAACAATATAATAAATAAAAACTATAAAATCATGACAGAATCATCTCATTTTTGGTTTTGATTTATATTTCTCTGCATAGACCTCAGCCAAGACCTGCAAAGGCACATCTGTACTCCTTAAAAACACATAGTTAAACACCTTCAAGAATTATAATCAAACTGAATGGCTTTAAATTAGACTGGAATCAGGTGAGAAATAGCAGGGTTTTACCAAAGTTAGAGGAGAGAACAGGTAACAAAGAGAGGGAGTTCTGTAAACCTGGGAAAAGTAGAGAGAGAAAGAACAGGGTAACACTGAAGTGCAGAGAGAGGTGGTTAATATGCAGAGAGAATAATAGAGGGGAGGCGAATAACAGGGGAAGAAGATTTTATATCAAGTGCTAATATTTCTAATGTAATATGTGTTTTCCTAATAAAATGCAATTCAGAATAACTTTTCACAGAACCACTAGCTTACCAAAGCATCTCTTGCACACTCTATCAAGAATCTCTCGGAACCTGATAGTCATAGGTGGTAGAGGCTTCAAGTCTATTTTCTTGAAGTCCTCAGGACAGTCATCTTTGGTGTGCCCATCACGCTTGCAGATACTGCACACTATTGTAGGAGGCTTGAAAAAGAAAAAGGACTCAGTCCATAAGAATAGTTCACTTTGCCTGTTACCACATATGAAACTACCAAAAAATTATACTAGACAATTGGTTCAACACTGAATGCAACAACTATTCTCATCGCATATACTTTTAGGGGCAGATTTATCAAAATGTGATAACATAGATCGCCACAGTATAAATACCAACTTTCTATTCATTCCTATGGGATTTTTAGAAACATATATCAAATGATGAACTCTAAGTTTCACTCACAGATAAATACTCTTCTAAAAATCCCTTAGGGAAGAAGTGGTAAGCACACGCATTAGAGTCTCTCTACCCAAACCACAAAATAAAAAGCAATTTAAGAATATTTAAATAATTCCTTCTGTTTTAGGTACTGTTATATTCCAATATGCTTTAAAGATTAATGATTCTTTGTTAATTGAAAACCTTTAATTCTGATTCTGCCCCTGTAATCCTAAACACACATTCTGTTCCATACCTTCCCAGAAGTCAATATAAACTTGTCAAAGACATAATGTAAATCTTCCTCACTGAGGCTTCCTCCATGCTTCAAAGCTTCATGATCAAGTGAGGTAGCAAAAGTGCAATTGCTAGACCAGTTTTCCAGAAGCTGAGTTGCTTCTGCATTACACCGTTCTTCAGTAGTATCAGATAGTTCTTTTATAGTTAAATAGTCCTTGCCATTAAAGTTTGTGTTCTCTTCACTTCTCAAAAGTTCTAAAGCATGGTGACTTTCATCCACAGACTGTAATTCCAATTCAATGAATTCTGTTAAAGGGTTTGATTTGTCAATGTCCACAGCAGGAATTTCTATGGTTCTAACATCCTCGGCTTGGGAAGGAGGCAACTGCTCATCAATTTCTAGGACTTCAACAGTAGGTATGCTTTCTTTTAGCTCTGTTTCATCTGTCCTACATGTTCCAGCATCTGGGAGGATGCCATTATCCTCATCATCTTCAGGCTTGGATAATGATTTGTTAATACACTTTGCCCTTTTCCTAGCATCGGTTTTAGATTTCTTTTGTTCCTTACACTGTGGGCAGGCAAAGTATTTGTAGGCTGCTCGGAACCTTTCCAAAAGATACTCGTACACCAAATGGCTGTTGAGGCTTCTTGCAACATTCCTCTTTAGTGCAAAGGGATCTAGAAAAAAATATATGAACACACAACCTAAATTATAGCATACAATACAGTACTGGGTTCATAATAGATGAACCAGTAAAAATAAAGAATGACTTATTGGAGCACTTGTATGCATAAAATATTGTGTATCATACAAATCACATGGTATTTGTGGTTGCTAGAAAATACACTACAGGAAGACTGAATAAGATCTATAAATGATTAATACCCAAAGGAAAAGTATGGCATTGTTCTCATATGTGTAAGCAAGCACAGAAAGCTTGAAGACTAAAATAAAATTAAAATAATTGTGTTGGCTGTTGTGCTGCAGACATGACAACCCTTAGCAATTATAAGTTCCTGCCATCTGGAGCCTTAAAGACCCTAAAATTAATGTGCTGATGAAAATAAACAGTTATGTGCCATATGAGCCACAATCTCCATTATCCACAGGAATCCAATTAACTAGAATAAAAGGCACACCAAGAAACTTCCTGGCACTTTTACAGGAATAGTTCACTGTAAAAATAAAAATTGGGTTAATAGATAGGCTGTGCAAAATATATATTTTTTTAAAATAGTTAGTTAGTGCTTACTGGAAGAACCCTGGGCTGGTGCAGATTTCTGCTAATAGGAGCACCGCTTGGGGTGTCAGGTAAGTAAATATAATTACTTGGGGTGCATCCCATTGGCACCCCCAATGTAAATTGACTTTCCTTCTCCATTAACTGGCCTAAAGAGAAATGGCGCAACATTTTGTGGACTGATAAAAGCAAGTTTTGTTTTGGGTCTAGGGGCTGCAGACAGTTTGTCAGACGACCCCCAAACACTGAATTCAATCACAGTACACTGTGAAGACAGTGACACGTGATGGTGCAAGTATTATGATATGGGGATGTTTCTCATACTGTGGTGTTGGGCCTATTTATAGCATACCAGGGATCATGGATCAGTTTCAATGCATCAAAATGTAGGTCATGTTGCCTTATGCTGAAGAGGAAATGCCCTTTAAATGTGCGTTTCAACAAGACAATGACCCCAAACACACCAGTAAATAAGCAATATCTTGGTTCCAGACAAACAAGATTTACATTATGGAGTGGCCAGCCCAAATCCAATAAAGAACGCGTGAGACAAAATTATATGCAGAATAATTGTGGAATGTAACAGGTGCCAGAAGTTGGTCGACTCCATGTAACACAGATGTGCAGCAGTTCTGAGAAACAAAAAACTAAGGCTGCCTCTGTGGCAAATTGGGCAGGATCGCCCCTGGACCCATGTGCCCCCCAAGTCACTGAATGGGTACTGCCTAGTAACCAATCAGTGGAAACCAAGAGAACAGCACTGAATTGCACAAGCCTTAAGTTTCAGCTTCTCAATAGCACCAGCCTAAAGTTTCAGCTGCTCAATAGCAAAAATTATCTATAAACTTGTCACAGGGGGTCACCATCTTGCCAGCTGTTGAGAAGCTAAGCTTAGGGGTTGTCACAAATATAAAAGTTTGTCTATAATATAAGCTGATGCTACAAGGCTGAGTATTAAATTATGATGCTAATTGCACTGGTTTCTGACTTGACATGTAGTAATTATCTGTATTAAGTACTAATCAGTCTTATATTGTGACATTTCTGTTCTATATAAACAGTATATTGTGAGTTGCTCCCAAATCTCAGTAAGTGATCAGCAGTAAATCAGCAGAAAAGAAGATGGGGAGCTACTGGGGCATCTTTGGAGGTATAGATTTTCTCTGCTAAATAACTATGGTTCCCTTGGACTGGTATAGAAGCCCAAAACATAATGTACAATACTTTTAGCCTATTTCATTAATTAGGCTTTACTTCTCCTTTAACTATTTCAACTGTGTCACCCATAAATACATCTGAATAGAGTGATCAGACATTGTGCAAACTTTGCATACTTGTTCTCTGTCTTGAACTATAAACAGATTTATGGTTAAGCAGATTCAAATTCAGGTGTCTAAAGCATTATCAGCAAAGTACATGTGTTTCTTTCTCGCCTGACAATATTAGTTTGAATTTTGGGTAGGGATGCACCGAATCCACTATTTTGAATTCGGCCGAACCCCTGAATCCTTCATGAAAGATTCGGCCGAATACCGAACCAAATCCTAATTTGCATATGGAAATTAGGGGTTGGAAGGGGAAAACATTTTGTACTTCCTTTTTGTGTGACAAAAAGTCACACGATTTCCCTCCGATTAGGTTTGGCCAGGCAGAAGGATTTGGCCGAATCCTGCTGGAAAAGGCCTATCCCGAACCGAATCCTGGATTCGTTGCATCCCTAATTTTGGGATAGGGATGTTTAATTGATTGCTGGTTTAGATGGTGATTTTGAATCTACTCCACTATAAATCTGCCATGTGATGACTTCCAGTTCAGGGCTGAGAATGGGCATGCAAAGTTATGTAGGCTGTACATTATTCAGCAGAAGTTTTTTAACCTGTATTTATGGTGTGAATCAGTTTAAAAACGTAAGGTCGGGTATGTGTATCTATTATTAAAGCAGCTTATGTTCTAAAAAAAATTTTAGTGTTACTGTCCCTTTCAAAAGAGGAGGTTCAAATTTGAATAAAGACACCAAAGTCAACAAAAGTTAAGGTAGCACTAACTATTTAACAAATGTATGCAAAAACCTTGCCTTCAATTGCTATCCTCCTTCTCGGCCAGTTCTTGTTGTCCCTGGTTAGTAGGCCTTGCATCCGCACACTGATCACATGTTCTTCCATTGCAAATTCCAGTGTGTAAAACTTCAAAAGCTCCAGCCACAGATGCCCCAGTGATTCCTTGGGAGGGTTGTCAAATACCAAAGAGCTCTGTTGGACACAAACATAAAACCCCTGACTTCTAGGAACTGACAGAGCTGCCCAACACATCACACTTTATCCCATTAAAGGAGAACTAAACCCTAAAATTAATTTGGCCAAAAATGCCATATTTTATATACTGAACTTATTGCACCAACCTAAAGTTTCAGCTTCTCAATACCAGCAATGATACAGGACTTCAAACTTGTCACAGGGGGTCACTATGTTGGAAAGTGTCTGCAATACTCACATGCTCAGTGGGCTCTGAGCAGCTGTTGAAAAGCTGAGCTTAGGGGCTGTCACAAATTATTAAACAGAAAATTAGGTTTGCCTGTAATATAAGCTGATGCTACAGGGTCGATTACTAAATCCTCATGCTAGTTGCCCTGGTTTCTGTGCTGCCATGTAGTAATTATCTGTATTAATTACTAATCAGCCTTATATTGTGACATTTCTATTCAATGTGTACTGAATATTGTGAGTCGGCCCTTAAGCTTGGTAAGTGACAGCAGCACAGAGCATGTGCAGTGAATCAGCAGAAAAGAAGATGGGGAGCTACTGGGGCATATTTGGAGTCAATAATGCAAAAGGGTTGTGGGTGCCTTGGGCTGTTATAGAAGCTCAAAACATAATGTACAACATTTCTAGCCTACTTCTTTAGTCAAGCTTTACTTCTCCTTTAAGGGTTTTATTTATGAGAGACCTTCGGATATGCCCCTGAGGAAGCCGTGACATACGGCGAAACGCGTCGGGCTGGTGGCATAGGTGGACGGTGGGCGACTAGCTCCCACTTGTTCCCTACGTAGTTAGGCAGGAAATTGTCACTGGGGAATGATTGGAAGGGAGGTTCTGGGAAAAGCCATTAGAGCTGGACTTATACTTTAACACTGTGGGTGTCAGGCTGTGATTCAAACGCTGACAACACTTTTTTGTCCACCGTGCCATCGCATGCCTGTTTTTAAGGGTGTTTTTAGGGACATGGTCCCGGACTTCCATACACTGCTAATGGAGTCAGATTAGGCATGGTCTTTGTGGTTGTGTGTGTGTTTTTAACCCATTTTGATTAAAAGTTACGTTTTAAGCTGATGTGAATACTTCCTTATATATTAATTTGTCTGAACTGGATAGCTTGGAGGTCACAGGGTCTCTTTAAAGTTCTCTACTTTCCCTGCGTCTCTAGTGGTTGTGGAAGACCTTCGGATAGACATGCTGGTTTTATTGAACTAGATTTGTTCAAGTATATACGTGAGAAGTGAATAGGACACTTCTCACCTCACCATACTACAAAAGTTTTTGTGGCCTTGAGTTAAAGGGGAGATACTGTCTACCAGCGGCCAACAGGCTGAACAGCAAGACTTCCTGTTGAGTAATTTACAAGAAACAAATCAAGAACCCTTGCAAAAATAATATTGTTCTTTCTCCCACTACTGTACAATATGTTTACGAACGCACATACAGACAGACAGACATACCTTCTCCAAAGGTAAAAAGTCAAGCATCTCATGTTTTGTAAAATATCTTAAAGCTACAGTAAACCTACATTTTATATACAGGTATGGGATTTATTATCTAGAACCCCGTTATCCAGAAAGCTCTGAATTATAGAAAGTACATAGACTCCATTATAATTAAATAATCCAAAGTCTTAAAAATAATTAGCTTTTTTTCTCTGTAATAATAAAACAGTACCTTGTACTTGTTTTAAACTAAGATATAATTAATCCTTATATAGGATATAATTAATCCTTATGGAAGGAAAATCAGCCTATTGGGTTTATTTAATGTTTACATGATTTTCCAGTAGACTTAAGGTATGAAGATCTAAATTACAGAAATTCATTATCCGGAAAGCCATAAAGGCCCAAGCATTCCGGATAACAGGTCCCATACCTGTATTTTATATTTTAAAGTTTATATAGGTATTTAGTTTATTCAGGTATTTAACCTAAAATGTATATATGAAATTAAGCATTTAAAATTAGAAATCAAAAATGATTCAAGGTCATAATTCACAGCACAAAATAGTACAAATAGGCCAAGCATAAAAAAGTTATACCTCCTATTTGTTAAATTTCAAGTTCTACTTATTGCGAAAAGTGCAGTGATATCGGCACAAGACCACCCACCACTGGAGCAACAAAAGAGGGAAGCAGGAGCTGGGTTGTTAGGGACACAGGGCAAACAGTTTGCATTCACCCTGGGTCTATGTTACTATTACTAGTACTGGGGTGAGGGGCATTTCTAGTAAGCAGAGCAATGTATTCTCCTACACTGTAAGGAAAAAAACGGCTATTGTGTATTTATAAGCTGTTTAAAGCCATATTTTATCAGAGAGTATAAATAATATTTTATTACAAATATAAAATCCCTGATAATTAAACTTAGGTAGAGAAAGTTATTTATCTTGTATGAAACCTTTTAACAGCTGCCATTAGAATTTAAAATCTGTATGAAAAGTAACCTACACTTGTGCATAGAATATAGTTATGCAATGCAAAACATATTACTTTCCTTGAACTCATATCATATGCAACGATATCTGATGCATTGCCTGAAAGATCGGTTTATCTTTTATACAATGTAACCTACTCACTCTTCCTTGCCTTTCCTTGTTCTTCTTACTCTGCAATTCAGACACAGTTGTCTTTCTTAAGTTCTGCTCATTTCTACCTCTCCCGCCTGTGGCTAATAAGCCTTTGTTCTCGTTGTTGCAAGATGGTCTGTATTCCCAATCAAGGTAGCATTCCTCAGAAACACTTTTAAGATTGTATTCATCCATCTTCTTTGACTCAAAACCATCTATCTGCAAGTAGATGGAAGCAATGTTGCAAATGTTTTAAATCTGAATCCATATGTGTATCTCCAGTATATCATATATTTCTTTGGTAGTTTAAGAGATAAAGGAAAGGGAAGGTGATGCTGCTGTAAAATGCTGAATTGATGCTTACCCAAGGGCCAATATATGCTGGTAGGATTGGTGGCTGTCTTTTCTGCAGGTAAAACACCACCATTAAGGCAAAACAATAAGATGGGAGTCCACCTTCTGCTTGGCAGTCTATGTGACAAAGCTAAAAAAGAAAGACAAAGACAGGTTAGAGCTTTTATTTTCTAAAATATGTAAAATTAGCATTATACAGCAGAAATGTCATTTGTCATAGTGTTTAAGCAAACAATTTGTATTTTTTGTCTTAATTGTCTATAAAAATAAAGGTAATCTTTTACTTGATGATAAGCTATCATTAACCCCTTTTGGTGGCAAAATACTACATTTTTTTATGTTAGATTGTTGGCTAGGAAGATGCCCAACAAGTTACCTGAACACTACCACTATTATTGTCACTCTGTGACTGCAAGGTAACTGAATTGCATAGTTTGATTGAAAAATTACAATTATACATAGCATTCAACCATAATATTTCCCATCATTGATCAATATTAGCAAAAACAAAACTACCACACTAATTGTAGTTATATATGATTGTGTTTATTGCTACAAAATGTACTGTACAACACACCTATATGTGGCATTACTTCCAATGTGGTATTATTTGTATATGTCAGTGAAAGGGTGCTGATCTTACTTGGTCCTATTCTCACGAATACAAATCTGGATTCCCTCTCTCATAAAAAAAAAAAAAATTGTATATATATCCTTGAGAAAGGTCCTCATGTGGGACCGAAACGTCGGATGAGATGTGTGAATAAACCAACACTTGTTTTCACCTAAATAATACAGTGTGCTGATCTTCTTTTCAATATTACTACAAACTTGGTCGTGCACCTCTGGCTTCGTCTATGACTGAGTGCAGGCACTGTCTGACATTATATATATATATATATATATATATATATATATATACACACACACACACGTATGGGATCCGTTATCCAGAAAGCTTTGAATTATATCTGTATTATGTATCGCACCTCTGGCTTCGTCTATTACTGAGTGCAGGCACTGTCTGACATTATATATATATATATATATATATATATATATATATATATATATATATATATATATATATATATATATATATATATATATATATACACACACACACACACGTATGGGATCCGTTATCCAGAAAGCTTTGAATTATATCTGTATTATGTATCGCACCTCTGGCTTCGTCTATGACTGAGTGCAGGCACTGTCTGACATTATATATATATATATATATATATATATATATATATATATATAAAGAGCAAAAAAAGCCAGCACAGCTCGTTTAAAAAGTCTTGTTGCCTGGGTGCTAACAGCAAAATAGTAATGTATATCTGGAAACAGGCGAGCACACACAGGTCTTAATTGAAAAACAAAAGGTGTTTATTAAACAAAAAACTGACGTTTCGGCTAGCACTCTAGCCTTTCTCAAAGTACAAATGCACACTAAAAACCAACCTTTTAAACCCCCAGTGGCGGGAAGGGAGGGAAAGTGATGTCATAGGTCAGGAATGTTAAGTGGATAAACAGTATGCAACAAAAGGGGCGTGGGAGTAAGGTGAAGTGAAACCATCAAAGAAAAAAGGGGAGGTTAATAATATATACATATCAAGGCAAGCAGTAATTGCAGAAAAAGTACATGTTAACATTAATATATACAGAGATTAATAAAAGCTCCAACGCTGACTTGACACAAATAGTGAAATTTAGACAATATCGGTAGTTCGTTACTCAAAGTCAATGCAACATAAAAATATATGAGTTCATAATAGAGATACAAGTCCCTTGACAAAGTAGATGTATAAAGCGATACAAAGTTGTATCTACGCTTGAGGGAAAGAAACATTGTGTGATGTCTGTTAGTTAACGCATTGATCGCCAGGTGGGTCATCATGGAGGGAAATGTCAAGTAGTGACAGATGTAATGGCGGTTCCACAGCGGTTACCTGTATTTGTCGACTGGTCCGGCCGTAAAAGTGCTGGAACGTGGTGTACCTTGTTGTGGGCCGTGAGATCCATCAGATCAGAGGCAGGAGATCGGTAGCGTGATGCGCCTTAGAGTGCGCAGCGGTGTGGAACATCCAGTGGTGCTGCGGCTGTTTGAGAGCTACCGTGGATATCAGTCGGGGAAACAGCAGAGAGGTTTCGCTTGTATTCAAGGCGTGGAGTCCGCGGGAATGGTCATTATGGAGATGAAGTAAGGGGTGTGGTATTAGCAATAGATCTGGTGTAGTTCAGGCTGGCTGTAAACTCAATGTGAAGGTGAGCGTCGCTAGGGCCTGGAAGGATAGCAACGAGATCAAGTTCAAGGATCAAAGTTCAAAGTTCACTTATTTCTAACAGGAGAAAAATAATCACAAAGTAATAGATAACAGGATCACAACTAGCGATCTACAGGTATTAGGTACGGAACTGAATGGGGAATAGTCTGCTGTGAATAAAAGGGAGATGAATGTGTATCGTGCTGCAGGCTCATGATAATTGCGAGGGGAGGTACACATAAGGAAGGAACATAAGGAAGGGTGGGTATGGGTACGTATCGGCAGTGGCAGAAAGTGGCGAGGCGATGGTACGTGCTCCTGAGCTGATGATACGTGCTCCTGAGCTGAGGCGGAGTCTGTCCGAGTGGCTAGAAAGCAAGCCAACGGTAATGCCAAGTGATGCTGTTAAAGTAGATGGCTCAACCTAAATTTGGCTAGACCATTATTTTTAATAAAGGTTATGGTGAAAGAGCCAGGTTTAAATATGGTAGGTCCTGGGGGACATGTTCAAAGAGAACCAGCATCTGTAACCTGAAGTGCACTGGGCAAGGGGTCCGGTCATCCACCTTGAGATCGCAGGGGCATTCAGACACGTGACCCTCCCGAGTAATATGCACGACTGGAAGTGTATCATTGGGGGTACATCCACCTAGCTGCAAATAGGGTCTAAGAGACCACAAGGAATGCCTCATATGTGCCAGAAGCCAGAGCATGGGGGGTATTGGAAAGACAGGGGGTGGGTAACAAACAGGGGAAACTAACACAGGGTAGAGGGAAACTAACGCATGGTAAAGGAAAAACCAGTGGGGTCGCAGTTAATCATGTCTGGCAGCAATCGATGTAGCATATAGTTGTGTGTATCAGGTAAACATATTGAAACTATCAACAGAAATGCATGGTTAAGATTATTATGACTGTTCAGAAAAATGGAGCATATGAGATCATCTCATTAAGTCCTTTGGGGTTCAAGGTATCCAGACGGTGTATCCATTTGAGCTCAAGTTGTAGTAACCGCCGTTCTCGGTCGCCCCCTCGTGCCAGGGGCGGGACATGGTCAATAATCATGCTCCTAAGGGACGCTAAGGTATGTCTATTGGAGACAAAATGTTGAGAGACCGGGGTGTCTCCTGAGCCCTTTTGTAATGCTGTCCGTATGGAGGAGCGGTGATTGGCCATGCGGTCTCGAAAGGTGGTGATAGTCTTGCCCACATATAAAAGTCCGCATGGACATTTGATGATGTAGATGACAAACTTGGTGGTGCAAGTGACCCGATGTTGGATCACAACGTGATTGCCAGAATGTGGATGGGTGAACGAGGAGCCTGTGATCAGTTGTCTGCAGGTGGTGCAGTCAGAGCAGCGGTAGCACCCGGCTCTGGGGGTTGACAGCCAGGTCGAAGTCTTGGAGGTGTCATAGCAGGGTGTGGGGTCAGTCTTGACCAGCAGATCTCTCAAAGAAGAGCCACGTTTGATCTCGTTGCTATCCTTCCAGGCCCTAGCGACGCTCACCTTCACATTGAGTTTACAGGCAGCCTGAACTACACCAGATCTATTGCTGATACCACAACCCTTACTTCATCTCCATAATGACCATTCCCGCGGACTCCACGCCTTGAATACAAGCGAAACCTCTCTGCTGTTTCCCCGACTGATATCCACGGTAGCTCTCAAACAGCCGCAGCACCACTGGATGCTCCACACCGCTGCGCACTCTAAGGCGCATCACGCTACCGATCTCCTGCCTCTGATCTGATGGATCTCACGGCCCACAACAAGGTACACCACGTTCCAGCACTTTTACGGCCGGACCAGTCGACAAATACAGGTAACCGCTGTGGAACCGCCATTACATCTGTCACTACTTGACATTTCCCTCCATGATGACCCACCTGGCAATCAATGCGTTAACTAACAGACATCACACAATGTTTCTTTCCCTCAAGCGTAGATACAACTTTGTATCGCTTTATACATCTACTTTGTCAAGGGACTTGTATCTCTATTATGAACTCATATATTTTTATGTTGCATTGACTTTGAGTAACGAACTACCGATATTGTCTAAATTTCACTATTTGTGTCAAGTCAGCGTTGGAGCTTTTATTAATCTCTGTATATATTAATGTTAACATGTACTTTTTCTGCAATTACTGCTTGCCTTGATATGTATATATTATTAACCTCCCCTTTTTTCTTTGATGGTTTCACTTCACCTTACTCCCACGCCCCTTTTGTTGCATACTGTTTATCCACTTAACATTCCTGACCTATGACATCACTTTCCCTCCCTTCCCGCCACTGGGGGTTTAAAAGGTTGGTTTTTAGTGTGCATTTGTACTTTGAGAAAGGCTAGAGTGCTAGCCGAAACGTCAGTTTTTTGTTTAATAAACACCTTTTATTTTTCAATTAAGACCTGTGTGTGCTCGCCTGTTTCCAGATATATATATATATATATATATATATATATATATATATACACACACACACACACACACACACACACATATGGGATCCGTTATCCAGAAAGCTTTGAATTACGGAAAGGCTGTCTCCCATATACTACATTATAATCAAATAATCCAAATATTTATAAACGATTCCCTTTTCTTCTGTAATAATAAAACAGTAGCTTGTACTTGATCCAAACTAAGATATAATGAATCCGCATTGGAAGCAGAACCAGCCTATTGGGTTTATTTGTTTATTTAATTTTACATGATATATAGAGCAGCGTGTATGGCCCGCACACCCTGACAATAGTCGAAACCTGGGTGCTCATGCATGCAAAGTTCATAGAAGGTATAAAGTGATGGCACTAGCAGGATTTGTATCTCCAAAAAAAAACAAATGAGGGGAAAAAGAAAATAATAATAATAAACTTTTTCTTTTTACCCTGATTTGTTTTTTTGAGATACAAATCCTGCGAGTGCCATCACTTTATACCTTATATATATATATATATATATATATATATATATATATATATATATATATATATATATATATATATATATATATATATATATATAGCATCAAAGTTAGCCGGCACTCACGTTATATAAAAAAAGTGCCTGGGTGCAGTCATAAAATGTAGAATGATTGAACGGCAATGTCCAAACTAACACGACTTAAAACGTGAAAAAGTTATTTATTGAAAAGTATATATCTGTTTATTTTCAATAAATAACTTTTTCATTTTTTAAGTTGTGTGTGTGTGTGTGTATATATATATATATATATATAAATATATATTATTTTTTTTCAAAAAGCTGTTTGATTTAAGATGAATTCTCCAAAGACACCCTTATTAGACTACTGTGAAAAAATGATTGCAGAAATATTTATGGTTTATAAGCAGAGTTATCACGCTTGTTGCTTGCCCCCCAATTTGAAGTTCCATGGTTGAGTGTCACTCATTTAAAAACATTGAGGTAGAGGTATAATTTTTACAGTTTATGCCAACTATATATACATTTATTCTTTGTAAAAATGGCAATAGTTTGTACTTTAATAAACTAGCATGAATAATTGTTGATGACAAAACAATTCTAATGATTTTTTCAAGTTGCTTAGCCTTAAAGGGATTCTGTCATGATTTTTATGGTGTAGTTTTTATTTCTAAATTACACTGTTTACACTAATAATTCACTATACAATATAAAATTTAATTCCTGAACCAAAAAGTATATATTTTATTAGTTGTAATATTGGTGTGTAGGCAGTCATCTGAGGTCATTTTGCCTAGTCATGAGCTTTCAGAAAGAGCCAGCTTTAGGAGTGAACTGTTTAAGGTAGGCTTGTTTCTCCTACTAAATGGAACGTGTCGCAATGGGACCTGGATTTTACTATTGAGTGTTGTTCTTCGATCTACCATGGAGCTGTTATCTTGTGTTAGGGATCTGCTATCTGTTTACCTTTCAACTGTTCTGTTGTTAGGCCACTGGGGGGGGGAGGAAGGGGGTGATATAACTCGAATTTGCAGTACAGCAGTAAAGAGTGTCTTAAGTTTATCGGAGCACAAGTCACATGACCGGGGCAGCTAGGAAACTAACAATATGTCTATCCCCATGTCAGATTTCAAAATTAAATATAAAAAATATGTTTGTTCTTTTGAGAAATGGATTCAGTGCAGAATTCTGCAGCAGCACCATTAACTGATGCGTTTTGATAAAAACAGTTTTTCCCATGACAGTATCCCTTTAACAGTGACGATTAAAGGTGTAGGCAGGTCAGAGTATGGAGTTACTTACCCTGGCCCAGTAGCGAAATGCCAAAACAAGTGGGATGAGAACAGGCTCCAGTTTGCCTATAGCTTCTAGGAATTCAGTGGTAAGGCACGCTGTGTCATTTCCAGCACTCACTTTACAGGTCAACCCACTAAAAAGTATCAATCGGTCATATATCTGTATTATGTATCGCACAGAGATTTTTTTTAGCACCCTCTACATTAATAAGCAACTTAATATTATCATATTTAAATAAAGCACTGGCCACACATAACCACTAATTATTTTCCATCTGCTTTGGACACAGAAGCACTAGAAGCAATCAAGGGAAGCCTTATTCTGGATTTATTATCACTATGTATTGCAGCAGTTCCCAAACTAAGGGGCACAATAATATTGATGGAAATTCTGTCAAAGGATTCTTTTGCCATTGTGAGACAAACTGGAGACTGCATCAGATTTTATTTTATTTTTTTTCCTTTCCTTGATTCACCTAGATGTTATACAAACTTTTGAACTAGAACGCATGTATTAAACAGTTATGCAGTTGCAGTTAAAGCAAAAGCATTACTAAAGGAGGTCATACATACAAAGGCTAGGTGTAAAATTAAGGGATGTCCTGATAAGAGAGAAGTGAGGCACATTTAGCTTTACATCTACCACAACATATACAAAGCTCAGAATGGGGCATAAGCAAATACAATGTTCAGTACACATTTCCTCACAAAGTCAGAGAGGTATACCTTCATTCTAATGAAAACATACAGTATGTTTAGGATCATTGTGAGCCAATGCACAGGCATATACTATCTACTCACTTTTTAACCATGTCAGCAGCCTACTGTAAATCTTGTTCTTTGTTTCACCCAAAGTAGTTACCTCCTATCCAGAATAAGCTGGAGCTACAACTACAAATTTAGAGTATCTAAATGACCATGTGAACCTAGCCTTCGTTATGTCTGATTCTGAAAAGATGCATGGGTAAAATCAATTCCAATAACATTTGACTGCAGCTATATAATAAAATGGTCTAAATTGATTACCATACCTTTTTTTGTCCTTGCAAAACACAACAGGAACCTTTGCATGGAAATCAGACTCTACCTCTGTATAGCAAACTACAGATAAAAGATAAAACTGTTTTAATTACTGAACTATGAAGATAAACTCATACCAGTGTTCAACAGATAAACTCGATTTCTATATAGAATGAGATAAAATCAGTTTGCTCAAGCAACAACAAAACAGCATAATTGTTTATTAGTGAGAGGATTGCAATAATTATTAAGAAACGACAAAGCAAATGCAGATTAATAGCTATTTCAGCTATTTTGCGAAAACAAAAGTAGATGAATGTGATTAGCTTTGAGGTGGAAGTATGAAGTGATTGGCCAGATAAATTAATGCATCAGCGAATTGCTTTTTGAGGGATATGAAAGTGGCAGCAGTAAAAAACTTTTTGGAAAAGCTAAAAAGTAGGTAAAGCGAAGGATCAAAGTAGAAACAAACCTTTCGTTTTTTTAGGTTCCATAAAATTACAATATAATTTTAAAATCAGACCCGAACTAACCAATCTAGAAACTGCTGCTTACAGGCTGCTGTAAGCTGCCACAAACCAGCAATTTATATTGGTGGTATTTTTTGGACTTGAAGTGGCAAGGTCTACTGACTGCATTTCTAGAGCAAAGTTGAGTAAACAGAAAACACAGCCTTGCTCCTATCATTCATAACTGCCAATGCACCATTCTTTGGCTGATGAAATTCACACACACACACACGCACTTAGGGGCAAAATTATGAAGGGTCGAATTTCCAGTTCATTGGAGTTATTTAAAATGCCCATGAAATTGAAATTTGATCAACTGCAATTTATTAAAAAATTTGAATTTTTGAAACTCGGGTGAATGGAATCGACATGCAATCTTGAATTGAATTCGATTCGAAACTTGAATTTCAGGAAGGCAGCAAACAACTCCAAAATGATCCCAGGACATCCCCCATAGGCTAAAATAGCAATTCGGCAGGTTTAAGGTGGAGAATAGTTGAATTCAAGTTCTTAAAGGGCCAGTGTATGATGAATTTCGAATTCTAATTTTTTTAAAAACTCAAATTGGATTTTAACAATTCCCTAGTTGGATTTGACAGTTTTGGCCCTGAATAAAACTGGAAAATAAAGATAAATCTGCCCCATACTGTTTTTATTGATAGATACAAGGTTCAGTAAAGCCTCTCAATGAGGACAGAATGTTCAGATAAACAGGTGTTCCACGAGGATAGCTGGAAACACTTCGGTACAACAAAAAATCTTATGGAACCTAAAAAAATGAAAGGTTTGTTTCTACTTTACATTACCTAGTTTTTAGCTTTTTCAAAAAGTTTTTTTTACTACTGCCACCTTCATATCCCTCAAAAAGCAATTTGCTGATGCATTCATTTATCTGGCCAATCACTTCACACTTCCACCTCAAAGCAAATCACATTCATCTACTTTTGTATTTCAAAATAGCTACTAATCTGCATTTGCTTTGTATTTTCTTAATAATTATTGCAATCCTCTCACTAACAAAATTTCTGGACAAAATATTGTGCAGACGAAAAAGTACTTACCACAGTTTTTTAAAATGTCAAGTACTTGAATTAATACATCTGGTTGGTTCATCTGAAAAGATCACAGTAAAACCACAGGGTCAAAAGCAGAATATATTAAATTTATAAATATATTCAATTACTTAAAAGGGTGGTTCACCTTCAAACCACTCGTTGTTTTCAAATAGATCACCAGAAAGAACGACTTTCCATATTCTATGTGTGACCGTTATTTTAATATTGAAGTGTCAAGTGTCTTTTACACATTCTGAAGCAGTTCTGGGAGGGGGGCCCTGTAAACTGTTCTTAATTGATACATTTAGTTGATACATTTCTTAGCTTTGTCCCTGCTGAGCAAAATCTCTGGGTTTCATTACAGGCAGCTGTTAGAATTGATACAATACTTGCTAATACTCCAGAGATGCTGATGAGAAATGAATCAACTAAATGTTGCAAAATTGTAACTGTTCAGAGTCTGCACCTGAATTACTGAGCTGCCAGACAAACACCAGAGACAAGAACATTTAACTTTAAACTTGGATTTTGGAAAAAACAGTAAAATAATGGAAAGTAATTGAAAAAAGTCTTTATTTCTGGGGAACAATCAGAAAACAACTGAACTGAAAAAAGTGTTTGGAAGGTGAACAACCCCTTTAAAACAATACCTGTGCCACATATTTTTGTGCCTATGCCTTTGTGCCTGTGGACATATGCACCCAAAACAAAATAATAGCCAGTCAGGCAACGCATTTAAGAAACATTTGAAGGTTTGTGGTAAGTAGAGTAGTTAACCCATAAATTATTATATATTATTATTTTCCTTTCTTTTACCCTTATAAATGTAGGGGCAAAAAAGCATAGTGGCAATAATGAACTGAATTCCATGTTTTGGAATACTGCCACTGACTACATGAGGTAACCTTGTAGTAATAAAAGTCCAAAATTCTGTGTGAAATGTAACGTGGTGCTCAATCTGGTAACTCTGCTTCTCAAAAGTTTCATAAATCGGTATGTATATCAGGAAAAATCAGACGGCACTTGCAACAGCAATTGTGCTAAATGCTTTTCACGCATTATTGAGATCTCCACACGTTTCGGGGGTTCCTCGCCCTTTCTCAAGAGCTCTCATTTGTGCTTTATTGACATCAGTGGGTATATATATCAGGAAAACTTAGAGGGCAATCACAACAACAATTATGCTAAATCCTTTTAATGTTTTATTTAGATCTCCACACAACGTTTCAGGGGTTCGCCTCCCATTCACTAGAGAAAGGAACCCCGAAACATTGTGTGGAGAAATATGTCATGGAGCAAGACGAATCTGGTAGCTGCAGTAGCAGAAACAGCCAGTAACTACAGGACTAACACTCTTTGTGCAGTTATGCAGAGGTTTTGAGCTCCACATACACCCCCAACAATATAATAATAAATAAGCCACATGGTCTCAGGGCAATGACACATGGAAGATTTGTTGGCCATGTTAAAAAAATCAATACTGTGGGCATCAAATCTCTCCGAAAATGCATTGCCGTTTACTAACCTTGTAAATTAAATTACTTGCCGTGATTCGCCTTAATCACAAAGAAATGTGAGAGCAGACATTTTCCTGTGATAAGCCGATCAGTAAAGTTGTGGTATTGACCAAAGTGTATGTTTTTATATGTAGAGGGCATACAGTAAATGGCTGATGTATGTTAGCTGTGGCAGCTGCTAATTACCCTGTGTAACCTGTATATATTTGCAGTTTTTGATACACATTCCCTCAGCAAATATATGCCAAATGTCTAATGAACTGATTTACGAGAAAAGTGTAAGGATGCTTATAGCCCAGATTTTGTTTCCTTATGTAAAAGTAAACAAGCATGGCATGTAAATAGTTCTTGGTTTACAAACAAATGAAATGTGGACTATAAAAATATACCTACCTTCCTGGGAAACTTAACATCTATATTAATGTCGCTTGATTTAAATGCAAATCTAGTTAAAGAAGATCCATACATTTTGAGGGAGCACTCTGCAAATAAAAATAAATACAATTACAGAAGTATAAAAAAAAATAGATTCCTGAAAACTTTTACAAATCTTCAAACCCAATTATAATGTGAGCATGCAATGGACATAGTGATGTGACCACATTATACTTCTTTGCATCTATATTGCTGGTAGGCAGAACTGTGCTTCATGCAGAATTGAGGACCAATGTTTCAAAGAAAACATGAAGCAGTTACAGGTTATGAAACAACATTTTCTGCAAAGGTTAAGAAAAGGTATACTTTAATAAAATTGCACACCACCCTCATGCCTGTTCTAACCCTAGTTTCAGCCTCCTGCTCCAGCACAACAGCATACATATGGGATGGGAGCATAAATTAAAAGTATTTTAATAACACTAAAGGAATTGTAAAAAGTCACAATTAAAAGGCAAGTTTGTAATAAGTTCTCTCAAAAAGTCACATATGTATTTCCTATTAACCTTTTCTTGTACGTTTTCTACACTTTTTTTTTTTTTTTTTAACATCTTCTAATACAGGTAATAATCCCATAAACAGTCTAGTACCAGAATAAACAATACAAATGCAGTACCAGGTAATTTAATTTGAATAATCGTTTCCATGGATTTAACGATTTCTTGCCGTAACAAGAAGTCCTCCTGCGAAACCCCATTTTCTTTTGCTGCATCCATCAGGGCCAGTCCCAAAGCAGATATTTGGGCAGGAGTTGGTGGTGGAAGAGCACGCAGCTCATTCTCTTCCTGTTTCTCCTGTTTGGGAGAAAGTCAAAGCATTACAGAAACACCAAATAACACTTTTTTTTAAAAAATGCAACATATAAAAATATAGATTTACTAATAAGCCATGAAAAGCCATATAAAAACAATAAAAACAAACTAATTTTTTCATAAATCTGCTAATACCCAGTTTAATGTATCACATGAATGATGCACTAAATACCAATACAAAATTATCTTTGCCCATCTTAAATAATATAAAACAAAAAAACAGGATGATTATTGTAGTTCTATTAGAGCAGTTCTTTTCCTTAACTTAAAGGGGTGGATCACCTTTAAGTTAACTATTAATATGTTATAGAATGGCCAGTTCTAAGCAAATTTAAATTGGTCTTCATTATTTATTTTTTTATAGTGTTTTAATTATGTCGTTTTTTTCTGATTCTTTCCAGTTTTCAACAGGGGGTCACTGACCCCATCCAAAAACAAATGCCCTACTTTTTATTACTCATCTTTCTATTCAGGTTTTCTCCTATTCATATTCCAGTTTCTTATTCAAATCAATGAATAGTTGCTATGGTAATGTGGGCCCTAGCAATTAGACTGCTTGGATTGCAAACTGCAGAGCTGCTGAATAAAAAGCCAAATAACTAAAAAAACACAAATAATAAAAAAAAAATGAAAAACAATTGCAAATTGTCTCAGAATATTACTCTCTACATCATACTAAAAGTTAAAGGAATACTAACATCAAAAATGAAATTTTTTTAAAGTAATGAAAATATCCTTTAGTGTTGCCCTGCATTGTAAAACTGATCTGTTTGCTTCAGAAACACTACTATAGTTCATATAAACAAGCTGCTGTGTAGCAATGGTGGAAATTAAAATAAGGCTATATGGCACAGGTTAAATAGTGGATAACAGATAACATTATGTTCTACGTAGCTTATCTGCTATCTGCTGTGTAACCTTAGCCGTTTCTCCTTTGAATGGCTGCCCCCATTGCTACACAGCAGCTTATTTATATAAACAATAGTAGTGTTTCTGAAGCAAAAGCAGCAGTTTTATCAGTGCAGGGCAACACTACATTATATTTTTATTATTTTAAAACAATTTAAAACATTTTTGATGTCACTGTTCCTTTAACTCAAAGGTGGACAACCCCATTAAGCTAACAGAGGTATAGACAGTGGGAATAGCTTTCCATTCATGCAAGATATAATTAACTTAAAGCATTGAAAGTCTTAAGCTATCTTATGTGACATTCTTTTATGAAAAAGGAAAACAATTCTGTTGCATAGTCAAAATCCCCACTTATCCCCCTCACAAGCCCCACCTTGTGCAGGAGTGAGAGATTAATGGTTAAATATGTATGGACTTTACACACTGTTTCATAGTTATTTTAACCCATTGTTACAGATTTCTCCGGGTTGTTCAGGTTAGTCAGATGATCAGGGCAGTACTCTACTGTTTTTGCATCACACATCTTTCCATCTGTTATTCCAAAATCCTCAATCACTACAGGTAAAAGCAGACCAACATCATGATGCTTTGACCACTGTACACATAGGTCAACCATATTAAAGGGAATGTAAAATAAAAAAATTATAGCCTATTTCCAGGGTCTCCAGCTAAAAAGCCTGTGGCTATGAAAATATGTCTTTTAGAGAGATTGAAGACAAAAGAAGAACTGAGCTGCAGACAAACATATATTTGATAAAAAAAGTACTGGCCTGGAATCCTTCCCCCTCTTTTCCCCTAAATCAGTTCCAATTCAGCTGACGCACACTCCTCGGACACCAGACTATAGACAGGCACTGAATCCATTTCCATAATAGCAGTTGAAAAGGAATATTGATACTAACATTCTATTCATATGAATAACAAATTAGGAATGTTAGGATAATACCTATATGATATTGCATTAACATTATGACTATGTGCAGTCCTAATGAAAAAAATACACCTCGTAGGACTATCTTTTATGTGAAGCTGAATGGAACATTACTATTAAATTTCAATAAAAATAAATATTATTTAAAAAAACAGTACTGATTGTGTAATTGAAGTATATTGCAAACATGCTTCCTTTTAGGTGGAGACCCAGAAAATAGAGTATAATTTTTTGCCTTTACAGCCCCCTTTAAGACCTCTAAATATCACAGAAGAGGGTAATATAAAACAAGCCAAAACCAAAAAGAAACGCATCTGGCGTTAACCAAGATGCATGAAGCGGTTGTAGCAAACACATGGTTTTATAGTGTAATGACTCCAAGATAGAGATTGGCCAAATTCACTTTAAATCAATATATGATGAGAACCTGTTTGAGTTTGTTAAAAAGAACTGAAAGGTATCTTTCAGACTGACAACAATGCCAAAACACAAAGGGGCAAATTCACTATGTGCCAAAGCGCCTAACGCTAGCGTCAATTCACTAGCGCTGGGAATTTTCGTTACTTCGCAAATTCACTAACGGACGCTGGCGTAACTTCGCTAGTGTAACTTCACACCCTTACGCCTGGCGAATTTGCGCAATGGACGTAACTACGCAAATTCACTAACACGTGCATTGTTCTGAACACTACCTTTTACGCTAGACTTCCTTCGCCACCTCAGACCAGGCGAAGCGCAATAGAGTAGATAGGGATTTCTTCAAAAAAGTTAAAAAAAATTCTAAGTCCCAAAAAATGCTGGCGTTTTTTCTATATTATGGGTGATAGGCTGAAAAAGATCAAAAAAAATTTTGGGGGATCCCCTCCTTCCCCCCTACATTTCCTGACTCATGGCAACTTAACTATACAGTGGGCACATGTGTAGGGCAAAATAAAAATTTTATTTGCTGTTTTGAAGGTTTCCCAGGCATTTGTAGTGCTGCTACATATTCCTCCATTGAAATTTGAATTTGGCGCCGTATGCAAATTAACCATCGGTAGCGCAACTTCGATTCGCTTAGCGAATCAATGCTAGCACAACATCGCAACCTTACGCTACCCCTGAGCGCAACTTCGGATTTTAGTGAATTTGCGGAGCGCTGGCGAAACTACGCCTGACGAAGTGCTGTGAAGTGCGGCGAAGTTACGCCTGGCGCAACTACGAATCTTAGTGAATGTCCCACAAAGAGAACACAAAGTGAATGTCCTAAATCTGGCACAGTAAAAACCTCATGTCAAGCCATTTTAGAATCTGTGGTACTATTTGAAAATTGAAGTGCATAACTGTCATCTGATTGTACTGAACATCCTGGAGTACATATTCCAGGAAGAATGGACTAAAATCACTTGCAAACAGTGTGCAATGGGGGCACATACTAACCCACTAAGTCAGAAAATGTGGCTTGAAAAAATATCACAATGTAAGAATTGAAAACATGCACATTTCATTTTTTTCCCTTACTGCCTCCTCCTGTAGTTGTGCCACTGCAAATGCTGGTTCATACATCCGGAATCTCACAGAACACTAAGACTTTCAATTGGCTATCTGGCTCCTATGCAAACTTCCCATTTGCTGTCCAGCTGAGGTGACAACAACCTAGGTTTTTGATTGACATAACAGATGCTATTGTCGATCAGTTTTTACTGACATCAACGAGAAATGACAATAATAACACTCCAAAAGAAAAATATGCTGCTGCTGAAAACCCAAACACAAAACAGATACCGCGTTGTCAACATTAACAAGGTTAGCAATTTATATACAAGAAGTTGAAAACTTTCACAACCCAGCAGCAGAGAAAACTACTTATGCTCTGTTACAACACTACATTAAGAACAAAGTTTACCAGAATATTCTTTTTGTGCCGTTTCTCCTTAATATGCTTGTGAGCTCCTTGGATGTTCTCGATGTGTACTGTGCAGAGTTTACATAGATACTGGCAGTTGGAGTAGTCAGGAGATCTCTGAAAGAGGTGTAAGGGTGGGGGGCTGGTAAAAATCCTGCAGAATCAGAATGACAATTAACTTGCATTAAGTTGATTGTGCTAAAAGGCCAAGATCTCTTTTTTGCCACCTATTTAGAAAAAACTTTTGTTCTCACAATATATAGCCTGTAGGAGAGTAGTAAAAACAGATAACAATAGCTATGCCTCTATCAGACCTGAAGATAGCTGCCACTTGTAGGAGACCAGAAACAATTTCAATTGGCTCCTACAGGGACACACTTTCTACTTGCACTATAGGAAACCATGAAGCCTATTTTCATCAAGTCAGTTGTCCTGGCGAGCCAAAGGTCAAAGTCAGGTGCGGATAATAATGAAGGCTTGGGGAGGCTAAGCCTCCCCCAACAGTGTCAAACTTCCAGAACAGGTTGACAATGTAGAAAATGTGTCCCTGGTTTACAAACAGACTCACTGCGAGGCTTATTTGGCCATAAGCCAAATCGCCACAAGTAATATCATTTATTTAGGGCAATTACAGGGTTAGTAATCGGAAAAACATTTTTATGGAGATATGTCTTCTGTGGTAGTGTTTTTTTTTTTTTTTTTACGTGAGCAACAAATCTCCCTGTGTGTCATTACCCTTAACAGAACTGTATATTTCCTGATCCTAAGCTAAATAATAACCTTGGTACTTGACAGGTATGCACTTTCAAAAAAACAAAAAAAAACAAACTACAGGTATGGGACCTGTTATGCAAAATGCTTATTTTGGATTATCTGATTCTAATTGAGTCTATGGGAGACAGCCTTTCCGTAAATCGAAGCTTTCTGGATAACTGGTTTCCGGATAACTGATCCCATACCTGTACGAGAAAACCATGGGTCCAGGGAAGGCACTATTCAATTCTTATTCTGTGTTATATGGAGCAATTTTGGATAGATCAGTAAAGACCCCCACAGGCCATTTCCAATTTCCATTCTCAAACGATTGGAACTTGATTCAAAGAATTTTGTTCCCCTGTTCACTTGGTGAAGATATAAAACACTCAAAGTCCTACTGCACGTGAACTGCCAATCACTTTGCTTTGACTTGTATGTGAAGTGCTATATGATGTTGCCCTTCATGGGGCATGATCATGATCACCTCATGCGATAGATGGTAGTGAGGCCATTGCTAATCCACGTCACATGCAATAATGTTACCTTCTCTAGCCGATATATGTAATCACGCTCCAACCTCTCTTCTGCCTGCTTCAGGCCAAGTTCCTGGTCTGCTACAGTTAACTCTTCTGTTGCCATTCCTGTGTCGAAATGAACAGATTCTAAATGAGAGCTGGTGTCTAGGAGAAAATATTCTAGCTGTTATTGTGTTTATCAAAAATATTGCCAAATGTGGATAGCTTAAAGGGACATGACACTGACAGTCTATGAATTGAAAAGTGATTTTTGTTTTTATTGGAGAGGTGCCTGAACAATCTGTTATTAGAAGGGCAGCTTGAACATACATAAATATAAATTAATAGGTGTAATAAATCTGTTTAGGGAGGAAACCCTAAACTTGTACTGCATATTATTACGCACAATGTACAAAAAGTAAATTAGTTGAAAGTAAACCTATATAAGCAATGCAATAACAGATTACTGATCTTATTTTCTCGTATGAGAATAGCAATACTTCTACGGGAACGAGTTTTTTGGTTTACAAGTCATTAGAATAGAGGGTCAGCATAAACTTTCTGTTAAGTACAACCAAAGGAAAAAGAAAGATTTTTTTTTTTTTATCGGTTGTCGCCTACCAGTGTATATAACCTGAAATACTTACAGCTATTAAAAATATAACATACATGACTATTTTACTTAAGCAACTGCATTTATTTGATGCACTGTATACTCACTCAATGCACCATCTGTAGCGGAAGGCTTTTGTTCAGCACCCAATTCTTGTTTTGATTCTTGATTTTCTTGCTTTGGTTCCCGGCAGTTTTCTGTAGGCCCTTGGGGTTGAACAAGACTCTGTTTTTCAATGCTTTCATACTCCTCCTTTGACTTTGAAACTATTTTTTCTGCCTTGACAGTTTGTGGTTGTTTCAATATCCCAGCTGGCAAATGAGATGATTTCTTAGCTCTTGAGTGACTTGGTTCGAAAACATTTGGACCAATGCCTGTCGATCCAGAAGAGAAATTATTTGAGTTTTCTTTACTTGTTTTTGAATCTCCCAAAACTCTACCAGATGGCTCTTCTTGCTTCCCTTTCTTGCCATTGCTTTGAGAGTTTTCACCTAAATCTCTGGTTGCTTTACTTTCAGCTCTGTGTTTGTGCTTCTGACTGCTCACCACTCTGACAACTTTGTTCTCTCCTCGAAATGCACGAGCCTGTGACTTTTTTGCCTCATGATTTACAGGCTTAGAGACACCTTCCATAATTCCTGGCTTGCCTTCACACCATTGGACTATTTACCACAATCTGACACAAATCCCCACTCAAGATAAAGAGCCTGGTAAATAAAAAAATACAATTACAATGAATGACAGAACATTTCTGCTAGCAACCCTACAGTGTACTTAAAAGGTAAATAGACTATTTATAATCAGGTGCATGCTTCATTTGCTTTACTTCTGGCTAGTAGTTCATGGTGAAATTAACTGCCCATATTTTAAACATCTTTTGAGCCAGTCACATGTGCAAATATTCACAGAGTAATACATGAAAGTTTTATATGATGAACCTTATTCTCCTCCCACCACACCTGAATGCACAACAAAAAAAATTCTCAATAAAACAGCTATTAAAAATTATACATTTAGTGACTGAAATTGTTTAAAAAATCCACAAAAATAAAATATTTGATATAGAACAGGGTAGAAACTGGGCACTGCCTTAAACTAGAAGTATAAGAAGGGTCTTAGGGGGTAAATATAGAAACATTTGCCATGGTAATAAAGCCATTAGCTCAGAAAATACATAAAAATTATGATATAAGTGGTGTAGGGGAATAATCCAAAAACCAGAGATCACTTGAAGTGAAAGGGTTAACCAAGTTTATTAGTTATATAATAAACATACACGAGCAACGTGGATCCTGTACTCAAGAGAGACAGACGACAGAACAAAGGTTTGACCAGACATTATATAACCTCTGGTAAACCCACCTTCATGGGTAAAGTATGGGAAGGGAGGTGAAGGAGTACAAGGGAGTTTATTAGTTATATAATAAACATACACGAGCTACGTGGATGAACAAAGTATTGACCAGACATTATTTAATCTCTGGTAAACCCACCTTCATGGGAAAGGTATGGGTGAAGGAGTACAAGGGAGTTATAAGGAGTACATTCAGTGTGCAATTAACTGGTATGGGAAAAATAAAGGAGTAATTGTGTATGTGCTTAGAGATAGGTCTCCTAAGCAAAAATATATAAACAATACATGATAACTGATATGCACCCATTCAGATGTTACACAGTCTTAGGGTAACCTTGAAACAGTTTCTAGAAGGGCCTCAAGGGCACTTTGAAACCATCCAGTCCACTAAGGGAGGCAGGGATCTGCAGGTAGTGTGGCCTGCACAACCCTCCACAGTGGTTTACAGGTGCAGTAATTATGGCAGAAAATTTCACTTTATATAGAAAATATATTTATTCTAAGGGGATTTAGTAAAATCAATCTCTAGTCAAGATCATACTACAACCCCTTTAATGGAACTGGTAAATGGAAAAAAGAAAACCTTACACAAAGAAACTGATGTAGGCAACTTTTTGTCTGCAAAGTTGAAAAACATGAAGGAAATCACTGGTTCTAATGCGCAAAGGTTATTTTCTGATATGAGGACAGCGTTTTATGTAATAAAAAAAGAACTATGCTGTATTGCGCATTGCTTTTAAGTAAGGGAAGGAGACGGTGTTGTGGTTATGCGTTATTTTTTTTACAAAGCATATCAATGTGTCGTTGTAGGTCCCAACGCTGGGATCATAATGGATCTGATACAGGGGGTCGGATTGCGGGACAGCATACACACATAGATGCGGCCCCGACCAGACAGGATTTTTTTTAACCTGCCTGATTGTGATCTGGCAGACTTTCAACCAGATATCGATCGCTGAAGCCTGGTGGATGGCCCCACACACGGGCCAATAAGCTGTCGACTCTGTCTGTCGGCAGCTTTTATTGGCCCGTGTATGGGGGCCTTTAGTTCTGCTCTTCTCAGCCTGTGGGATTTTTTTGTGCTCCCTTCTCCAGCTCCATTGAGCTGCAGGTACATACAGTGGAACGGAGGTAGACCTGAAAATAGGAAAGACGGCAGATTAATGGAGCTGGTGTATAAAAAAAAAAAACAGTCTGTGAGCAGCGGAGCCAACACTCCGTGGGTCCTCAGCCTAAAAGTGGCCATAGAAGTAGAGATCGCCAAACGGCGGATCTCTCCCCGATATGCCCACATTGAAGTGAGTGATATGGATATCATAATGGATCCGATATAGGCTGTCGGATCGCATAGACGCACAGATGTGGCCGCGATCCGACGGGATTTTTTAACCTGCGAGATCGAGATCTGCCTGACGTTCGGCCAGCTTTTATCGGGTCGTGTATGGGGGCCTTAAAGGGGACCTGTCACCCAGACACAAAAAGCTGTGTAAGAAAAGTCCTTTTCATATTAAACATGAAATCCGATTTCTATTTTTTTTTAAAGCATCCATAGCTGTTGTAAGCTCATTTAAAAATCTCAGCTGTCAATCAAATACTCTCTGTCCCTTCTCTATGCCTTAGGCATAGAGACGGGGCAGACAATTACTTTCACTTTCCATTTAGCACTTCCTAGATGTCACTGCTATCCCCACATTCCCCCGTTCTCTTCACTATTTAATTGTGTAGTCAGGGCATGGGGATGGGTCCCCCAGGTCCCCCATTCTGGTGCACAAACAACATTCTGATGCAAGGCTTGCCTTAATAACATTGTCCATAAAATGGCTCCTGCCTGCTTGCTATAATTATGTATTCCCAGACTGAAGGAAACAAGATTTAAATAGTTTACAGTATATAGTGTCATTAAAGTTCAAAGTTTGCTTGACTAATGTGATAAAATAGGATTTTGAATATTTTTTTGGGTGACAGGTCCCCTTTAAGGCAGTAATTTCCAAACTGAGGTGGTAGAGTGGCGGTTCACCTTTAATTTACATACTAAGTTTTAATATGTTGATGATCAATTCTAAGCAACTTTTCAATCGGTCTTCGTTATTTATAGTTTAATTATTTGCCTTTTTCTTTGGACTCTTTCCAGCTTTCAAATAGAAACAAATGCTCTGTGAAGCTACAAGTTTATTGTTATTGCTTCTTTTTATTACTCATCTGTCTAATGCATGGTTGCTACAGTAATTTGCAACAACCCCCACACAAACCATTTGTTTTTAGATGGGGTCAGTGGCAGGCAGATAATTCAAAAACTATTAAAAAGAAAAAATGAAGGCCAATTGAAAAGTTGTTAAGAATTAACCATTTAATAACATACTAAAAGTTAAATGAAAGGTGAGCCACCCCAGGAGATCCAAGTGCAGCAAATAAAATGCAGTTTTTCTCCTATTTCATATTGGAGCCCCACCCCCTCCTCCCAAAAAAGACATTACATGACCTTTAATGGGATTCCCGTCTAAATGTTGGACCTCAGAGTGAGAAAAAAAAGCTTTGACAGCCACTGCTATAATGGCATCCACCTGCATTTCTAGTGTGGAAAAGCACCTTGCTAAAAACAAAAAAAGTAATGGAAAAACAGCAGCAAACAGCATGCTATACAACAATTTCACACACCATTAAAAACCCTCTAAACCTAAAAATACAGTAGGTGGTGTATTTGGCATCTATTTTGTCATTAAAGAGCAAACATGGTATAGTTGGGATCCACTAAAGAGATGAAAACTGCTCTATGTACAGAATGTAGGATAATGGCCCTACTGATCTTATCTGCAATTACAATATATAGTTTTTTTCTTAAGGAAAATATATATATTTTTTTCAGTTCTGATAGAGAGGCACATTTATCAAAGATCGAATTTTCAATACGTGAGTTTTTAAAAACTATTTAACTGATCAAAATTTATTCTTAAAATAGAAACCTGAAATTTCAAATTGAATTCTAATTGAATTAGATCAAACTCGAATCAAGTTTTTTCTCAGTAAAAAACTTGAATATCAGGAAGGCTGTAAACAGCATCAAATTGATCCCTGGACCTCGCCCATTGGCAATTCGGCAGGTTTTTGGTGGCAAATAGTTGAATTTGAATTCTTTAAGGGCCAGAGTATGATAAATCTTGAAAATAAAATTTTTTAAAAAACGTGAATCAAATTTTAATAATTCCCTAGTTGAATGACAGTTTTGATCATAAAAAAATTTGAAAAGTTTTCATCATAAAAAAATTAGAAAATTTGAATTTTCATTTCAACCCTTAATAAATCTGCCCCTAAGTGTACATATACAACAGTACCTTTTACAATAGAAGACTCTTCAGTGCACATTATTTATTATATCTGTTTCGCTTGCTAAATTTAAACACTATTTACACTGGTGGATAATATCTAATTGTAAAGGCCCTCATACAGGGGCCAATCAAAGATGCAGAGTCGGCAACTTATTGGCTCGTGTGTGGGGCCATCCGACTGGATTTTCTGATCGATATCTGGCCGAAAGTCGGGCAGATCTCGGTCGGGCAGGTTAAAAAATCCCGTTGGATTGCGACCGCATCTGTGCGTTTATGCGGTCCCGCGATTCGACCGCCCATATCAGATGCATTATGATCTGATCGTTGGGCCCTAGGGCCCGCGATCGGATCAGCCCGATATCACCCACTTTAATGTGGACATATTGGGGAGAGATCCGCTCGTTTGGAGACATCGCCATACGAGCGGATCTCTACGTCTATGGCCACCTTTAGTTACATACACAGGAACCTTCAACAGGCACTGGCCACTCGTGATACAAATTATATGCAACCTGACCGAATCTGAAACTGTAGGCCTTTATATACTACTTTTAATAAGCCGAAGAAGAAGTTTATGATAAATAGCATATTATTTCCCAAAACAAATCTGTATGAAAGCAGTCAATTGTGCATTTAATTGCAGGGTGCCTAGCTATGATCTAGATTCTAGGTTATATATTCTAGAACACACATACACAGTTCTCATACATCATAACATATCTGCCGAAACTTTCCATTTCTTGAAGACATCTTTATATGTGTATTATTATTTGTATGTAACATTGAAATGTGACGAGGAAAATAGTATGGTAAAAAAGTTGGTAGAGTACGGTCACTGTAGTTAGAATTTCTGTTCTGTGTTGCTGTTTTGACTTTCAGATCAGGAAGCTCTTCTTCTAAAACAAAATTATAGCTACCAATATTCGGAATACTATATGAACAATTAAGACCTGTTTTTCAGCACTCAATAAGCCCAGGGTTCCATTGTTAGCCTGCATCTATTATTTTGTGCCAAATGAATAAAGGCAAATGGAAAAACATGTGGGCGAACAACCACATGACACCAATGCAAAGTACACATTTTACTGCAACATAAAAATGTGAGCCAAGAATAAAGCTTACCTATTATCTAGCAGTAGGCATACAATTCTGCAACACAATCAAAGATTTTGAAATCTAGGGGAAACTACTGTATTGTAAATAAAGAAAAAAGCAAATCACTTTTGCCTGCTGTTAACAAACGTTTGTGTCTGCAGAACCAAGTAGATGGATTTTTAAGTGCTCTATATATAGTACACGCATTATAACAAAGATTTCAAGAAGGTTTCGGAAGACCTACAGCTTTGTTAAACTGAATCCAGTTTATATTCCAGCACAAAACATTATGCAAAACTAAAATAATGAGCCATATACTGTACAGTCACGCAAAGTCAGAAATACATGAGATGGGAAATTGGTGTGTATATACCTGGGGTTTCATTTTATTTATTTTTTTGTACTTATTTGTGATAATCTCTGTAATGTTAGAATTATCTTCTCTTTCTGCCATTATTTACACTTGAGGAGGCTAGTCAAGGCTGTATAAACTTATGAATGGAACAATTAAAGTAATTGTTCACCTTTTACAGGGAGTCATGATTTTTATTGTGTAGTTTGTGTCTAAATTGCACTGTTTTTGCAAACAATTTACTCTACCATATATAATTTAATTCCTGATCCAACAAATGCATTTTTTTTTAGTTGCAACATTGGTGTGTAGGCATCCATGTCAGGTAATTTTGCCTGATCATGTGCTTTAAATGAAGCAGGAAGAGGTGGGACCTTTAGTTTCAGAGGGGGGTCAGCTGGTTGATGAAAACAAAATAAAAGCGCAGATTCTGAATTCATATTTTTCATCTGTCTACACAAATGAGGAACCAGTACGTGAAGGTTTTCTTCTTAATAGTCCCAATTCTAGTAATACAACTAATGATGCATGGTTCACACATGAGGAAATTCAAAAGAGACTAGAACATGTTAAGATTAACAAAGGTCCAGGGCCAGATGGTATTCATCCTAGGGTACTTAGTGAGCTTAGCTCTGTGATTGCCAAACCTCTTTACTTAATTTTTCAGGATTCATTGAGGTCTGGCATAGTGCCGAGAGACTGGCAAATTGCTAATGTGGTGCCTCTATTCAAAAAAGAATCCTGTTCTCAGCCTCAAAATTATAGGCCAGTTAGTCTAACGTCAGTGGTAGGAAAGCTTTTTGAAGGGTTATTAAAGGATAAGATACTGGACTTTATAGCAAATCATAATACTATGAGTGTATGCCAGCATGGTTTTATGCTTAATTGATCTTGCCAGACTAACTTAATTTCTTTTTATGAGAAGGTAAGAAGGGACCTCGATTCTGGGATGGCAGTGGATGTGATTTACTTAGACTTTGCTAAAGCATTTGATACAGTGCCACACAAAAGGTTACTGGTTAAATTAAGGAATGTTGGCCTGGAACATAGTATTTGTACCTGCATAGAGAACTGGCTAAAAGATAAACTACAAAGAGTGGTGGTAAATGGAACATTTTCTAATTGGACCAGTGTTGTTAGTGGAGTACCACAGGGCTCTGTACTAGGTCCCTTGCTTTTCAACTTATTTAATGACCTGGAGGTGGGCATTGAAAGTACTGGTTCTTTTTTTGCAGATGATACTAAATTGTGCAGAACTATAGGTTCCATGCAAGATGCTGCCACTTTGCAGAGTGATTTGTTGGAAAACAGGGAGCAAACTGGAAAATGAGGTTCAATGTTGATAAATGCAAGGTTATGCACTTTGGCAAAAATAATATAAATGCAAGTTATACACTAAATGGCAGTGTGTTGGGAGTTTCCTTAAATGAGAAGGATCTAGGGGGTTTTGTAGATAACAAGTTGTCTAATTCTGGGCAGTGTCATTCTGTGGCAGAGGGATATAAATGAGCTGGAGAGAGTGCAGAGACATGCAACTAAACTGGTTAGAGGCGTGGAAGACTTAAACTATGAGGGTAGACTGTCAAGGTTGGAGTTATTTTCTCTGGGAAAAAAGGTGCTTGCGAGGGGACATGATTATACGTTGCAAGTACATTAGAGGACATTATAGACAAATAGCAGGGGAACGTTTTACCCATAAAGAGGATCACCGTACCAGAGGCCAAACCTTCAGACTAGAAGAAAAGAACTTTCATTTGAAGCAACATAGGGGGTTCTTCACAGTCAGGACAGTGAGGTTGTGGAATGCACTGCCAGGTGATGTTGTGATGGCTGATTCAGTTAATGCCTTTAAGAATGGCTTGGATGATTTTTTGGACAGACAGAATATCAAAGGTTTTTGTGATACTAAACTCTATAATTAGTATAGGTATGGGTATATATAATTTGTGTGAAAGTAGGGAGGGGTGTGTGTATGGATGCTGGGTTTTCATTTGGAGGGGTTGGACTTGATGGACTTTGTCTTTTTGAACCCGATTTAACTATGTTACTATGTAACTATGAAAGAGCCAGCACTTCATGATGGAACTGTTTTTAGACAGGTTATTGTTTCTCCTACTCAGTGTAACTGAAGGAGTCACAGTGGGCTCTGTAAGGCTACAAATTTATAGTTATTGCTATTTTTACTACTCATCTTTCTATTCAGGCCCTCTACTATACATATTCCAGTCTCTTATTCATAGCAATGCAAGGCTGCTAGGGTAATTTAGAACCCTAGCACCCAGACTGTTGAAACTGGAGAGCTACTGGATAAAAATAACTAAAAAACACTAAAAATAAAAAATTAAAACCCACCTGAAAACGGTCTCAGAATTTCATTCTCTACATACTACAAACTAAAATATAATTTAAAAGTGATCAATCCCTAGGTGGATGTGCAGTGCTAAGGCCTGTCATCATAGATGCATTCACCATTTGCTAAAATCAATTTGCAATCTCAAATTGATGTTCTTTTTTTCCCTCATATAATTTTTTCAAAATACCATGATCGCATTCAAAACAAACCAGCAATCCACTGAGAAGTTGCTGTATTAAAAGCTGCTACTTATCTCACAGCCTAAGAGCCCTGACAGATGGGGGCGCTTTTATAAAGTGCCTGAGAATACCTGATTTTGAGTATGCAAAACACTTTACATGAGGCGGTAATCATGTGAAAATGCCTTATTCTGTATTTTGTGTTACATGCAATGATTCCAGTGGGCATGGATGGGCAGTTATTTTCAGCAGCTGTAAAATCTGTCTGTTAGGGCAATAAATGGCTGTAGCTGGGGTGGGGAGTTGTTTATACAGAGGGCTTAATAGTTGCCTGCAGATTTGTTTCAATTGTGCTCAGAAGAACTAAAGACAGAAGGTGGTTTTGATTTAAGATTTCGATTTTGCTCTTTTTAATGCAAGAAATAAATAAAAATAAACACACACCTAATTAACCCTTTAAATGCCACAGATCGTAGAATCTACGTTCTGTGGCAAAGGTACTTGAAATGCCACAGAACGTAGATTCTACGTTCTGCAGCACTTCCGGGTTCAGAAGCGGAGGAGCGGCTGTTAGAGCCGCTCGCTCCGTTCCTGCTCGATCCCCTGCCCCTAGGCAACGAGCAGAGCAGGGGATCGAGTGGCCCCTGGGGCGCGATCGCCCAGGGGCCCAAAAACAGCAGCAGGCACGTGTTACTTACGTGTCCTGCTGCTGCAGCCTGCACCGGATCGTCGATCTCCGCCCCCACAGCACACAGACAGGAACCACGAGGCAGATGTCTTCCAGGGGCTCTTCCTGATCGCCTGCAACAGTCTTCAGCGATTTTTTCAGGTTAGTGCAACAATTACACACACAAACACACCAACACACACTTATTACAGTAATACACACTTAGATTCACACTTACACACACTTACACATACATTTTTGGGGATTGGGGGGGGTCACTTACACTCACTGCACTTACACACATGTGCACACGCACACACGCACACATAACATGTAATTTACCATTTGTACACACGCACACGCACATACATGGCATTGTGGCTTTTTTTTTTTTTTCTTATCGCATCGTCTCTTTTTTTGGCTGAAAAAAATGTTTTATTGCCATTACGAATAGCGTATTCGCTAACCGTACTGTGCAATACCTTTTGTATGTTATTTCGGTGATTATATTGCAATTTTGGGTATTTTGGTGCATTTTTAGCCATTTTATTGAATTTTTAGCCATTTTATTGCATTTTCAGCTCTGCATATGTTGTGTTCACTTGTTTCTAGCCGTAGAACCTGTTTGGCCCAGCTAAAATATTCAAACTGTGATTCTGACGGCCGATAACACTAGTCTGGAAAAAAAAACATTGATTTTTGTGGTTTTATTGGATTTTTTTGCATTTCACTCTTTACTGCCTTATTTTGTTTTGCCTTGTAAATTTTATATACTATATATCCATTTGGGGGTCTCTGTGCACCACATAGTTTGGTATATCTATGCATATTGGGCATCAAAGTGTTCAGTAGACACCAGGTGTTCATATTTAGGATGTTTTATGCTGATACGTTACGAAATGTGGGGCATATAATGGGGTAAAAGTCAAGCTTTCTGCCAATTTTCAGAAATTTGATAAAAACCGTTATGTTCAGCATTGCTTTGCAGTTTGCCAGTTTGCAGTAGAAACACATATTTACCCATATTGGATTCGTCAGAATGTGTACTTTCTGAAAATATATGGTTTTCTGGGGTCTCTGTACTGTTAGGGGGGTCTAATGTCGCATAATACACACACCAGGTGCTTATATTGCAGCAGCCAGCGCGTCAGCCGTGAAAATGTATATACACTATTGTCATTTGGTGGTCTCTGTGTGCCACATAGTTTGGTATATCTATGCGTATTGGGCATCAAAGTGTTCAGTAGACCCCTGGCGTTCATATTTAGGATGTTTTATGCTGATAAGTTACGAAATGTGGGGCATATAATGGGGTAAAATTCAAGCTTTGTGACGATTTTCAGAAATTTGATAAAAACCGTTACGTTCAGCATTGATTTGCAGTTTGGCAGTTTGCACTAGAAACACTTATTTACCCATATTGGATTCGTCAGAATGTGTACTTTCTGAAAATATATGGTTTTCTGGGGTCTCTGTACTGTTAGGGGGGTCTAATGTCGCATAATACACACACCAGGTGCTCATATTGCAGCAGCCAGCGCGTCATCCTTGAAAATGTATATACACTATTGTCATTTGGGGGTCTCTGTGCGCCACATAGTTTGGTATATCTATGCATATTGGGCATCAAAGTGTTCAGTAGACCCCTGGCATTCATATTTAGGATGTTTTATGCTGATACGTTACAAAATGTGTGGCATATAATGGGGTAAAATTCAAGCTTTGTGACGATTTTCAGAAATTTGATAAAAAACGTTATGTTCAGCATTGCTTTGCAGTTTGGCAGTTTGCAGTATAAACACTTATTTACCCATATTGGATTCGTCAGAATGTGTACTTTCTGAAAATATATGGTTTCTGGGGTCTCTGTACTGTTAGGGGGGTCTAATGTTGCATAATACACACACCAGGTGCTTATATTGCAGCAGCCAGCGCGTCAGCCGTGAAAATGTATATACACTATTGTCATTTGGGGGTCTCTGTGCGCCACATAGTTTGATATATCTATGCATACTGGGCATCAAAGTGTTCAGTAGACCCCTGGCGTTCAAATTTAGGATGTTTTATGCTGATAAGTTACGAAATGTGTGGCATATAATGGGGTAGAATTCAAGCTTTGTGACTATTTTCAGAAATTTGATAAAAACCGTTATGTTCAGTATTGCTTTGCAGTTTGGCAGTTTGCAGTAGAAACACTTATTTACTCATATTGGATCCGTCAGAATGTGTACTTTCTGAAAATATATGGTTTTCTGGGGTCTCTGTACTGTTAGGGGGGTCTAATGTCGCATATTACACACACCAGGTGCTTATATTGCAGCAGCCAGCGCGCGTCAGCCGTGAAAATGTATATACACTATTGTCATTTGGGGGTCTCTGTGCGCCACATAGTTTGGTATATCTATGCATATTGGGCATCAAAGTGTTCAGTAGACCCCTGGCGTTCATATTTAGGATGTTTTATGCTGATAAGTTACGAAATGTGGGGCATATAATGGGGTAAAATTCAAGCTTTGTGACAATTTTCAGAAATTTGATAAAAACCGTTATGTTCAGCATTGCTTTGCAGTTTGGCAGTTTGCAGTAGAAACACTTATTTACCCATATTGGATTCGTCCGAATGTGTACTTTCTGAAAATATATGGTTTTCTGGGGTCTCTGTACTGTTAGGTGGTCTAATGTCGCATAATACACACACCGGGTGGTTATATTGCAGCAGCCAGTGCGTCAGCGGTGAAAATGTCTATACATGTTGTCATTTGGGGGTCTCTGTGCGCCACATAGTTTGGTATATCTATGCACATTGGGCATCAAACTGTTTAGTAGACCCCTATGTTTATTTTTAGGATGCTTTATGCTGGTAATGATACATGGACAATACGATGCTGGAAAGTTGACGCTTTGAGGCAATTTCCAGATATTTCACCAAAACCGACAAATGTGGGAAAGGCTTGCGACTCAGTAGTTTGGAGCAGAAAGGCATGGGTACCCATTTTAGATTCGGTAGAATGTGTACTTTCCAAAAATATATGGGTTTTGGGGGGTAAACATAGATTTCTGTGTTTTTACCCCACAAAAATGCAGTCAATGTGTTGATTTTTCATTAGCTGAAGTTACCCACGGGACTGTTTGTATGCGCTAACTTCATTTTGGGGCCTCTAAATGCCAGATACTTTGGTAAACTTATGAACAATGGCCACCAAAATGTTCAGAGGAACCCTGGCAATCTTAGGGTGCTTTTTCTTAGTACGTAATGACACATGGGTGATATGGTGCTGGGAAGTTGAAGCTTTGAGGCAATTTTCAGATATTTCACCAAAACCGACAATTGTGGGAAAGCCTTGCGACTCAGTAGTTTGGAGCAGAAAGGCATGGGTACCCATTTTAGATTCGGTAGAATGTGTACTTTCCAAAAATATATGGGTTTTGGGGGGTAAACATATATTTCTGTGTTTTTACCCCACAAAAATGCAGTCAATGTGTTGATTTTTCATTAGCTGAAGTTACCCACGGGACTGTTTGTATGCGCTAACTTCATTTTGGGGCCTCTAAATGCCAGATACTTTGGTAAACTTATGAACAATGGCCACCAAAATGTTCAGAGGAACCCTGGCAATCATATTTAGGGTGCTTTTTCTTAGTACGTAATGACACATGGGTGATATGGTGCTGGGAAGTTGAAGCTTTGAGGCAATTTTCAGATAATTCACCAAAACCGACAATTGTGGGAAAGCCTTGCGACTCAGTAGTTTGGAGCAGAAAAGCATGGGTACCCATTTTAGATTCTGTAGAATGTGTACTTTCCAAAAATATATGGGTTTTGGGGGGTAAACGTATATTTCTGTGTTTTTACCCCACAAAAATGCAGTCAATGTGTTGATTTTTCATTAGCTGAAGTTACCCACGGGACTGTTTGTATGCGCTAACTTCATTTCGGGGCCTCTAAATGCCAGATACTTTGGTAAACTTATGAACAATGGCCACCAAAATGTTCAGAGGAACCCTGGCAATAATATTTAGGGTGCTTTTTCTTAGTACGTAATGACACATGGGTGATATGGTGCTGGGAAGTTGAAGCTTTGAGGCAATTTTCAGATATTTCACCAAAACCGACAACTTTGGGAAAGCCTTGCGACTCAGTAGTTTGGAGCAATAAGGCATGGGTACCCATTTTAGATTCTGTAGAATGTGTACTTTCCAAAAATGTATGGGTTTGGGGGGTAAACATATATTTCTGTGTTTTTACCCCACAAAAATGCAGTCAATGTGTTGCTCTTTCATTAGCTGAAGTTACCCACAGGACTATTTGTATGAACTAACTTCATTTTGGGGCCCCTAAATGCCAGTTACTTTGGTAAACCTATGAACAATGGCCACCAAACTGTTCGGAGGAACCCTGGCAATCATATTTAGGGTGCTTTTTCTTGGTGCATAACGATACATGGGTGATATGATGCTGAGAAGTTGAAGCTTTGAGGCAATTTTCAGATATTTCACCAAAACCGACAAATGTGGGAAAGCCTTGCGACTCAGTAGTTTGGAGCAGAAAGGCATGGGTACCCATTTTAGATTCGGTAGAATGTGTACTTTCCAAAAATATATGGGTTTTGGGGGGTAAACATATATTTCTGTGTTTTTACCCCACAAAAATGCAGTCAATGTGTTGATTTTTCATTAGCTGAAGTTACCCACGGGACTGTTTGTATGCGCTAACTTCATTTTGGGGCCTCTAAATGCCAGATACTTTGGTAAACTTATGAACAATGGCCACCAAAATGTTCAGAGGAACCCTGGCAATCATATTTAGGGTGCTTTTTCTTAGTACGTAATGACACATGGGTGATATGGTGCTGGGAAGTTGAAGCTTTGAGGCAATTTTCAGATATTTCACCAAAACCAACAAATTTGGGAAAGCCTTGCGACTCAGTAGTTTGGAGCAGAAAGGCATGGGTACCCATTTTAGATTCAGTAGAATGTGTACTTTCCAAAAATATATGGTTTTGGGGGGTAAACATATATTTCTGTGTTTTTACCCCACAAAAATGCAGTCAATGTGTTGATTTTTAATTAGATGAAGTTACCCACAAGACTATTTGTATGCGCTAACTTCATTTTGGGGCCTCTAAATGCCAGATACGTTGGTAAACCTATGAACAATGGCCACCAAACTGTTTGGAGGAACCCTGGCAATCATATTTAGGGTGCTTTTTCTTGGTGCGTAACGATACATGGGTGATATGGTGCTGAGAAGTTGAAGCTTTGAGGCAATTTTTCAGATATTTCACCAAAACCGACAATTGTGGGAAAGCCTTGCGACTCAGTAGTTTGGAACAGAAAGGCATGGGTACCCATTTTAGATTCGGTAGAATGTGTACTTTCCAAAAATATATGGGTTTTGGGGAGTAAACATATATTTCTGTGTTTTTACCCCACAAAAATGCAGTCAATGTGTTGATCTTTCATTTGCTGAAGTTACCCATGGGACTGTTTGTATGCGCTAACTTCATTTTGGGGCCTCTAAATGCCAGATACTTTGGTAAACTTATGAACAATGACTACCAAAATGTTCAGAGGAACCCTGGCAATCATATTTAGGGTGCTTTTTCTTAGTACGTAATGATACATGGGCGATATGGTGCTGGGAAGCTGAAGGTTTGAGGCAATTTTCAGATATTTCACCAAAACCGACAATTTTAGGAAAGCCTTGCGACTCAGTAGTTTGGAGCAGAAAGGCATGGGTACCCATTTTAGCTTCAGTAGAATGTGTACTTTCCAAAAATATATGGGTTTTGGGGGGTAAACATATATTTCTGTGTTTTTACCCCACAAAAAATGCAGTCAATGTGTTGATTTCTCGGTAGCTGAAGTAAAGTCCTGAACAATTTGGATGTGCTAACTTCATATTGGTGTCTCTAAATGCCAGATACTTTGGTAAACCTATGCATAATGGGTATCAAACTGTTCAGTGGACCCCTGGCAATCATATTGCAGGTGCTTTTTCTTGGTACCTAATATAGTTTGGGATATGCGGAGCAGCAAAATAAAACTTTTGAAATGATTTTTCAGAATTTTGAATTTTTTTATGAAAAACCGCTATGTTCAGACAAGCTTTTATGTTTGGTAGTTGGGAGTAGAGAGACATAGTTACCCATTTTGTAATCGGCAGAATGTGTACTTTTCAAAAATGTATGGTTTTCTGGGGTAAACCTACGGTTTCAGGATTTTTTGCCTTGGAATCTAAAGCATGCCGTTTTCTGCCTTAGTGCTTTCAAAATTCGTTAATATACTGCCGGGAGTTTTTGAGGTACAGAAGTCTTAAATCTCCCTAAAACTATACATATCTGGTATTGGCACGTTCGAGAGACATAAGGCTTTCCAAATCAGTTGGATTTTCATCCCTAAAATGAAATATTTTTCTGGTATAAATTGATATACGATGAAAAATGGTAATTTTTCTTTTTTTTTTGGTATTTATCAGTATAAATTTTTTTGCACAGGTGGAAATACATGAAAACTCAGGCAGATTTAGAAAGCTCAGTTTCTACCGAAAAAAACAATGTATAGTTTTCCTAGGTAAACTATAGGTTTCCCCTCAGAAAATGCCCCTAAAGTGAGAGAGCACAAAATGTTTCAAAAACGGCTGGCATTTCGCGTAACCAAAATGTGAAATTCTGCTGGCACTTAAAAGGTTAAATTATTAGACAAAAATGCGTTAAACATCAACCTTATTATTTGAAACATGAACTAAATTGTTAGCTTTTCAGTCCAAAAATATAATGCTAAAAACAAGAGGCATCATAAAGCATATCTGTAAAAAACATCAAAATATAAATCATGTACACAAGCGGAGTCGAGATTGCCAGCACGGAGGCCAAGCTGTCCAATTGCTAACTGGAGTCACAGGAGCACTGTAAACAAACACAAGAATGGACAGTCTGTTGCAGCTGCTGAGGACTGAAATACAACCTTCAGCAAGTGCCAGTGAGTGAAAGAAATGTGCAATAAACATTATAGGGGCGGAGAAGGTCCATCTGACGTCATGTAGCAGAGAATGTAAATAAAAACAGCAAACACTGGAAATATGCGGTGTGAAGTCCCACAGGATGTAAACAACGTGACATCACACAGAATGTAAACAAACGAATAACCCAGTCAATAGGTGTAAGCAAACACATTAAATACAAAACATATTCTCCATTATCACTTAGTGCACAACCTAACCTGACACGTTAAACATAACGGCGAGCATTATATATACATATAGTACAGGCTCTGACACACCCCCTTGTGCTGGTAACAGTCCGGGAGCCCGCAGATCCTCTCTCCTGCCACACAGACAACTCCGGGCCAAGAGACAGAGAAAAAGGGGGAGTCACGTACCAGACGCAAGGGATTAACAGGTTGTGGAAAAGCGGCGTGAGAATTCGCTGCCCCGGCGAGGGGCCCTAATCCCCCATTCGATGCAGAATGTCCATCTCAAGGAAGGTCCTCCTGCTGCTGTGCAGGCCCTGAACACACACATTTCACACAGCCGCCATGTCCGCTGCGAACTGCATTGAGGGGCCGGGGGAGGGGCTGTTTCTGTGACAGAAAAAAGGAGAGGGGAGGCAAGTGTCAACGAGGGAGATGTGAGTGTTAATTAGGGGGATGTTAAATAAGTGAGCTCCTCCTTTAGACGAATCCCAAAAATCCCCCAGAAGCCAGTTCGAGCAGTAGCGGCCGGTACGTCCAGGGAAGAGCAGCGTGAGAGAATTAGTTGCCATGTACTTCGCGGCTCTCGTTCTGCTTCTCTCGTTGTCCCCCTCACTGCAGAAATCCCGGGATTTCTACACGTTTAAGGTGGTAAATATCAGGGGCAAGCTGGTGTCGCTGGAGAAATACCGTGGTTCGGTGAGTGTGGTTGGAATGTGCCCTCATACTGACATTTCCCAACTAACAGCACCCGCTAACACTGAGCAAGTCACAACTTGCACCTCTCGGGCACTTCTGTGTGGCACATCCGCGACTGTGGCGCCCCGGGGAGTTACCGTGGATCTGGACTGATTCTACAGCCCCCACCCTGCTAATTAACCCTTTCACTGACAGCCAATTTGGCCAAGTTGGTACTTTTATTGCCAGACCATTTTTCGAACATTTTGTGCTCTTTCACTTTAGGGGGCTTTCCTTGTGGCATCTTTTAGTTTACCCAGGAAAACAAGATATCGTTTTTTTCAGGACAACCTAAGCTTTCAAAATGTGCTAGAACAGGGGTGTCCAAACTTTTTGCAACGAGGGCAAGATTTGATGAGGTGAAAATGTGGGGGGCCGACCATTCAGCTTGACATTCAGCCTGACACTGATATCCCTTCCGAGGTAGCTAACTAGCGATTTAGGCCCTATCTATTTGGATTCACATGACATTTCTACTGTTTTATTATCCTTTGTTTCTATAGCTCTGACATATTCCCCAGCGCTGCACAGAGATTATACATCATTCCCATCAGAGAAGAGATTCTGCAGCAGCTGAGATCTGACACTACAACTCCCAGCACCCCCTGCCTGGAGCCCAATGGCTCATGTAATAATCATCCAGAGTGCAGGGGATGCTGGGAGCTCAGTGACAGAAGGAAAAGGAGGAGCCTTGGTCCGGGCTAAAGACAGAGGGGCCCAGTGGCATAACTAGATATTACTGGGCCCCACAGCAAATTATTTTTCAGGCCCCCAAAATGTTTAGAGGTTGACTTGTTTCTCCAATATTTATTGAAATTGTATATGAATTAGGGCCTCGTGGGGCCCCTATACCTCCTGGGCCACCCTGCAGCCGCAGGGTCTGCTTCCTCTATAGTTACGCCCCTGGAGGGGCCCAAGTGCTAAGTAATGGGAGCTCCCCTGCAGCATCAGGCCCAATCACAGTGCAGATCTCTTGTAGGCCCGGTCCCTCGATCCCCCGACCCCACTGCCTCCAGGGCCGGGCCAGACTCCTGCGTGCGCTCTCATAACGAACAAATATGCAGACTCGCCTCTCACTCACTGATCCAAAGAGACTGCAGTCACATCTCCGTGCTGCCAAAACTTGCTATTGCAAACTGCCCCCCCCCTTGTGGCTCGGTCCTCCCTCCTTAGCCCGCCTCCGTGCTCAAGGCTGACAAAAGCTGAACGCTGAGCTGAAGGGAGGGCTAAGGAGGGAGGACCAAGCCACGAGGGGGGAATTTGCAGCAATTTGTCCCCCTTCACCAAAAGTCAGATGAGAAGCAAAACAAACGTGGGAGAGGGGAGGGAGGATGGAGCAGGAGGGATGAGATTGGAACTGCCAGTCATGTTCAAATGAAGGCTACAATTACAGGGAACTGTTGTTTAGTCACATTTTATACAAAACCCCATGTACTGTGCAGCAGTATGATGGTCATAGCAGAGACAAGGGGGCAAATTCACTAAGCGCCGAACGCTAGCGTTACTTCGCTTGCGTTTGTCATTTTCGTTACTGCGCTGGCGTAGTTTCGCTAGTGTTACTTCGCACCCTTACGCCTGGCGAAGTTTCGCTAGCGACGTAACTACGCAAATTCACTAACTTGCGCAGTGTACTGAACGCTACCTTTTACGCTAGACTTCCTTCGCCACCTCAGACCTGGCGAAGCGCAATAGAGTAGATAGGGATTGTTTAAAAAAAAGTCAAAATTTTTTCTAAGTCCCAAAAAACGCTGGCGTGTTTTCTACATTATGGGTGATAGCCTGAAAAAGATCGAAAATTTTTTTGGGGCTCCCCTCCTTCCCCCCCTACATTTCCTGACTCATGGCAACTTACCTAGACAGTGGGCACATGTGTAGGGCAAAATAAAAAATTTATTTGCTGATTTGAAGGTTTTCTAGGCATTTGTAGTGCTGATACGTATTCCTCCATTGAAATTTGAATTTGGCGCCGTATGCAAATTAGCCTTCGCTAGCGTAACTTCGCTTTACATAGCGAATCAACGCTAGCGCAACTTCGCAACCTTACGCTACCCCTGAGCGCAACTTCGGATTTTAGTGAATTTGCGGAGCGCTGGCAAAACTACGCCTGGCGAAGTGCGGCGAAGTTGCGCCTGGCAAAACTACGAATGTTAGTGAATTTGCCCCAAGGTGAGTCACTGATATAAATGCTTGCAAATCAAAGTCGTGCCCTAGATTCTAGCAAATAAACACAAAGAGCAAAGGTTGTAACTTCAAGTCATTTCCAGAGCACCCCTTGATTCCTTTCTCAAACAGGGTCAGAGGAGACATTCCTATCATGAGTGTGACAGTGCGGTTGTGTGATGCTGCCTGCTGCTTGTGTGCAAGCAAGTAACTGCCAGCTGCTGGATGGTGATGCTTATAAGCAGAGCACTACAGTGGATGTGGTGGGTTGGTGCTTCTCCTGGCTAGATGCTACTGTCTGCCTGTCGCTTGCTGCTGCCGACTGTGTGCGAGGAAAGCACCATTAGGAGTAGCAGCTTAACGGACTGTCTGTGTGCGAGACTGATACTGGCTGCGGAAGTTCTGCCTGCCTGTGCACACTCAGCTTACAAATTGCTGCTGTCAGTGTGCGAGCTGGGTGCTGCCAGCGGTAGGTTGTCGCTGAAGGTGCCAACCTATGTGGAAGTATACTCTTTGCCACTGACAGTCTGGGCAGTAGCTGAGAACTGTCCATGGCCAGCAAAGTGTTGGCAGCACGGAGATGTTACTGCAGTGAATAAGAGGTGAGTCTGCATGTGTTCCAGAGAAGCTCGTCATTACCTGCTGCGGGCCAATTAAAAATGTTTTGCGGGCCCTAGTTTGGACACCCCTGTGCTACAATGTTGTAATAACACTCCTGTAAAAAGATATGGGCTTCTAAGTGTATAAAAAAAAAAACCAAAAAAAGTTTCGTATGATACAAATGCATATATCAGAAACAATTTATTTTATGCAAGAGAACGCAGCAGATTTGGAAAGTTCTGTGTCTCCTGAACGCGCCAATACCAAATATATTAGTTTTATGGAAATTCTTCACTTCTATAGATCAAAAACTAGAGACAGCAAACTACCAAATTTCCAAAGAACCGATCCACAAAACTGCATACATCTGATTTGAAGGCCAAACATTCCACTAACAGTAGGTTTACCCTAACAAATTACACATTGTTGGAAAGAACAGATTCTAACGAGTTTAAAATGGGTAAATATATATTTGTACTCAAAACTACCAAGTTGCAATTCTTTCCTAAAATTAGCAGTTTTTATGAAAATGTTACATTTTTGAAAATTTACCTCAAAGTGTCCAGCCTACAGCATTGTATCTCCAACATATCAATACATACCAAGAAAAAACCCCCATGAAAGCTAGGGGTCCGCTGAACAGTTTGATGCCCAAATTGCATAGGTACACCTAAGTATGTGGCGTATAGGGTCCCCAGAATGCTGACACCCCATACGAGTTATCAGTTCTGTTATTCCAGATACTGCAAAATCAGCACATTTAAAGCATTTTTCAAGGGAAAAAAGTACAAAAATGTATGTTCACCCCAGAAAACTATATATTTTTAGAAAGTACACATTCCAACGAATCTAAAATGGGTATGCATGTCTTTCTACTCCAAAGTACCAAGCTTCAAAGCTTTCTTGCATATGGCAATTTTTTTGACAATTTCGAAAATCTCCTCAATACTCCAAATCTGAAGCATCGTATCTCCCACATATTAGTACATACCAAGATAAAACACCCTAAATATGAAAGCCTGGGATCCACTGAATAGCTTGATGCCCAATATGCATAGGTACACCTAAGTATGTGGCGTATAGGGGCCCCAGAAATAAGACACCCCATACGAGTTATCAGTTCTGTAATTCCAGATACTGCAAAATCAGCACATGTACAGCATTTTTCAAGGGGCAAAAGTACAAAAATGTATGTTCACCCCAGAAAACCACATATTTGTGGGCAGTACACATTCTGACGAATCTAAAATGGGTATGCATGCCTTTCTACTCCAAAGTACCAAGCCGAAAAGCTTACCTACATTTGGCAATTTTTTTGGCATTTACGAAAATCACCTCAATACTCCATCCAACTCTGAAGCATCGTATCTCCCACATATCAATACATACCAAGATAAAATATCAATACATACCAAGATAAAATACTGAAAGCCTGGGGTCCGCTGAACAGTTTGATACCCAAAATGCATAGGTATACCTAAGTATATGGCGTTTAGGGGCCCCAGAATGAAGACAGTTCTGAAATTCTAGATACTGCAAAATCAGCACATTTACAGCATTTTTCGAGGGGCAAAAGTACAAAAATTTATGTTCACCCCAGAAAAATATGTATTTTTGGAAAGTGCACATTTCTGCGAATCTAAAATGGGTGTGCATGCCCTTCTACTCCAAAGTACCAAGCCTCAAAGCTTTCCTACATTTGTAAATTTTTATGACATTTCCAAAAATCACTTCAATACTCCAACTCTGAAGCATCGTATCTCCCACATATCAATACATACCAAGATAAAACACCCTGAATCTGAAAGCCCGGGGTCCGCCGAACAGTTTGGTACCCGATATGCATAGGTACACCTAAGTATGTGGCGTATAGGGGCCCCAGAATGAAGACCTCCCATATGTGTTATCAGTTCTGTAATTCTAGATACTGCAAAATCAGCACATTTACAGCATTTTGCGACGGGCAAAGGTACAAAAATATATGTTCAACCCAGGAATCCATATGTTTTTGACAAGTACACATTCCCCTGAATCTAAAATGGGTAAGCACATCTTTCTACTCCAAAGTATCAAGCCGCAAAGCTTTCCTACATTTGTCAATTTTTATGACATTTCCAGAAATCTCCTCAATACTCCAAATCTGAAGCATTGTATCCCTCACAAATCATTACATACCAAGATAAAACCCCCAAAATATGAAAGCCCAGGGTCAGCTCAACAGTTTGATGCCCAATATGCATCGGTTCACCTAAGTAGGAGTATAGGGCCCCACAAAGAAGACACCCCATATGAGTTATCAGTTCTGTAATTCTAGATACTGCAAAATCAGCACATTTACAGAATTTTGCGACGGGCAAAGGTACAACAATGTATGTTCACCCCAGAAAACCATATCGTTTTGGAAAGTAGGCATGTTGACTAATCTAAAGTGTGTATGCAAGTCTTTCTACCCCAAAGTACCAAGCCGCAAAGCTTTCCTACATTTGGCAATTTTTATGACATTTCAGAAAATCTCCTCAATACTCCAACTCTGAAGCATTGCATCTCCCACAAATCATAACATACCAAGATAAAATACCCTAAAAAATGAACGCCAAGGGTCTACTGAGCAGTTTGATGCCCAATATGTGTAGATATACCAAAGCAGGTGGGCTTGTGTAGACCCCAAATAAAAATATCACATATGAATTTTCTCGACTGCCAATTTGCTTTCTGTGACCAAAGCCCCCTGTGCATTACGTGCCGCAAGACCCCCTACAAAGACCCCCAGAAGACCATATATTTGTGGAAAGTACAAATTCTGACGAATCTAATACTGGTAAAGCTACCAAGTACCAAACTGCAAAGCTACGCTAAAAAAGGCAATAAGTAGGGATAAAATGCAATAAAACCACAAAAAAATGTTAAAATCAATGAAATAAAATAATTGATCTAAAGAGCAAACAGATTTTTTTATATTCAATTTTGAAATCTGACATGGGGCTAGACATATTGTCAATTTCCCAGCTGCCCCAAGTCATGTGACTTGTGCTCTGATAAACTTCAATCACTCTTTACTGCTGTACTGCAAGTTGGAGTGATATCACCCCCTCCCTTTTCCCCCCCAGCAGCCAAACAACAGAACAATGGGAAGGTAACCAGATAGCAGCTCCCTAACACAAGATAACAGCTGCCTGTTAGATCTAAGAACAACACTCAATAGTAAAAACCCAAGTCTCACTGGGACACATTCAGTTACGTTGATAAGGAAAAACAGCAGCCTGCCAGAAAGCATTTCTCTCCTAAAGTGCAGGCACAAGTCACATGACTTGGGGCAGCTGGGAAATTGACAAAATGTCTAGCCCCATGTCAGATTTCAAAATTGAATATAAAAAAATCTGTTTGCTCTTTTGAGAAATGGATTTCAGTGCAGAATTCTGTTGGAGTAGCACTATTAACTGATGCGTTTTGAAAAAAACATGTTTTCCGATGACAGGATCCCTTTAACTTTGGTCTTTTCCACACATACCAGTACCAGAAGCCTTCAGTCAGGTTTCCTGACTCCTGATAAAATGCAATGGAAATGACTCCTGATAATGCAGTGTTGCCCTGCACAAGTAAAACTGCTGTGTTTGCTTCAGAAACACTACTATTGTTTATCTAAATAATCTGCTGTGTAGCCATGGGGGAAGATATTCAAAGGAGAAAAGGCTCAGATTACACAGCAGATAAGCTCTATAGAACATAATGTTATCTGTTATCTACTATATAACCTGTGCCATATAGCCTTTTTTCAATTTCCGCCATTGCTACACAGCAGCTTGTTTATACTAGGAATGCACCGAATCTAGGATTCGGTTCGGGATTCGGCCTTTTTCAGCAGGATTCGGATGAATCCTTCTGACCGGCCGAACCAGAATCCTAATTTGCATATGCAAATTAGGGGTGGGAGGGAAATTGCATGACCTTTTGTCACAAAACATGGAAGTAAAAAAAAAGTTTCCCCCTTCCCATCCTAATTTGCATATGCAAATTAGGATTCGGTTCAGTATTCTGACAAATCTTTCACAAAGGATTCGGGGGTTAGGCCAAATCCAAAATAGTGGATTTGGTGCATCCCTAGTTTATATGAACTATAGTAGTGTTTCTAAAGCAAACAGATCAGTTTTACCAGTGCAGGACAACACTGCATGATATTTTCATTACTTTAAAACACTTTAATTTTTTGGTGTTACTGTTCCAGATAGGAATTTAGATTGTAAGCTCCACTGGGGTATGGAGTGAAGTAACCTCTATAAAGATCTGTCGTATATGATGGCAGTTTTATAAAGGATCCTCATAAGTGTGGAAATATTTGCCAACAATACTTACAAAACTACTTTTTAATGCAAATAACCCTTTTCATTTTGACTGTAGATGCCAACGTCATTTTCTAAGGAGAACATTCATTGTGTGCTGCAGTATTCCATGAGATTCCTGTATATTGGCAGGCTAGATCTTCCAAAATTAATTTTTTCCTTTTTTTCCCCATTTTCTTTTAGAAACTTTTAAATAAGAACAAAAGGTATAATCACTGGACAGTGGCTAGTTTTTAGGAACCCCTCAGTTATTCTATTCTACTCTTTGTCTTTAGAAATTGCACTGACTCAGAGTGTGTTTTGTCTGAGCACCACACACCCATATTGTTCAGGTATCACAGGCATCACCCAAGCCTATTTTTATGTTCAGTGGAGTAACCATATGGGCCCAGGCCCCCAGGCAAAAAAATAAAAATTCTGCATTCCATCCCCCAACAGCTTTCTCCCTGAAAAATGGCAGGTCACCTGCAAAGCCTTCTGCCACAGGGTGTGCATTCTCTATAGTTGTGCCACCACTGCTCATGCAACTCAATCAACCAGTTGTAGCAAACAGGGATGTCAAACAGCCACATGTTATGAGGGAGATAATGATCTATTCCATACTTTTTTGAGACTGCATTTCATGTTATCATATAGTGTTTTAGAGGAACAGATCTTTACCACAAAAGGTGATGGATGCCTTGGGCTAGTAAAGAAAATATAATGTACAACATTTCTCGCCTACCTCTTTAGTTAAGCTTTAGTTCTCCTTTAGAACAAACCTCGATAAAATAGATTTATTGTATGGCTGGTTAATAATATATTATAGCATTAAATTGCTGAAATCTGCTCTGTGTGTGTACAGACAGGCTGATGCAGTACCGGCTGGTGCATGCAGCACAGGGAGAGGAATTCAGCAGATCAGCTTTTATTCCACACAGAGAAAATACCTTATTTGCCACTAGCCTAAGCCAGTAAGTGCCAAGCATCAAGCAGAGATAATAATCTGTTGCCACTTTTCAACATCTAGAGTTGTTGATGGATTCCTGGCAAAACATGTCTCTTAGGACCAAACAAACACTCATCACATTAATTCTACTTGATTCACAATAATGACTAGTTATTTGAAGTAAAATTCTGTTTATTGTGGTTAAAAGAGTGGTTCTGTAGCCAGATAAAACAATGATTTATTTAGGATTGTGCAAATGGGCCCTTTATTTATTTATACTACAACATGAAGGATCAGTAGACTTTTAAAATAGGTGAATGTAAAATTGATGAGAGTGCTTTTCTAAGAACTCTTGCAATTTACATTCATTTATTTTTAATTCTCAGCTATTAAGGAATACATGTACTGTTAATATGAATGAATTCTTTTACAGCAACACCACCTGCTGGTCAGTTTCCAACCATTCTGACCACCAGATAGTGGGCCGATTGCATGTTCTCCTGGTTAGGAAAGAAATAGAAACCTTTCTCAAAATTTCCTAAGCAGAAGAACATCCGATCAGGCCTCTTTTTTTTTTTCTCTTGCTTGTGGTCAGAATGGTCGGAAACTGACCAGCAGGTGGTGTTTTTGTAACAAAATTAATTTTATATTAACATTAAAATCCTTAATATCTTGGAATTAAAAAATAAATAAATAATGAAAATAAAACTCTCATTAATTTTACATTCACCACCTGCATTGTACTCTGATATTCCCACTGGACAAATGAATGGCTGCTGCATGAGGAGACATATATTTATTGGCTAAATGAGCCAAATAACCCTGAACAAATCATGGATATGTAAGGCCAGCGAATGTTCTTAACAACAAATAAATATTGGCTCCTCCTAGAACTCATTAATAGTACTGGGTGTGGTCCATTAACATTTGGAAAAACTTTCTGTAATATAAATGAGATGCAAGTGCTTAAACAACACATCTTAAACAACACATCTCTGCATACTTTGCACCTATGCATGTTCCTTGCAAATTACGTGAACTGCCAATATACCCATTCAGCAGATCTGATTAAGGGAGACCTAGAATTAGCATCTGCCATGACATGGTGCTACTTCCAGGGGTTCCTTTAATTTGTTTTGTCTATACACAGCTGACTTGCACTCAATGACTCAATCTAATGCTGTTATTGGTGCTGTGCTCCAGAAGGGAAGCCCCCACAAGTTCAGTAGGAATTTAGTTCAGGAACACACAAGCACTTAGTGCTCATCTAATAAGCAACTGCACTCTGCCCCCTTGCGCTAAATTGCAGAGCACAGCTACAGGAGGCACAGATGAGCCCTGTCTGCCTGCCATAGGGTAGCTGGGAAGGACAGGGCCCTGTTGTAACCTGTGCCACCTGCAATTCCCCATTACATGTCTGAATGGGACAGGAGGGAGAATGCCAATGTGCCTCCCCCACCTAGAGTTGCCACCTTTCAATTGGCCCCTTACTGACCAATGACGTGTGGTGGTCTGGTGGAATTGGGACTATGATGCAAATGGGGGGGCTGGGACACTGGTAGCCAAAGGGGAGGGAGAAAAGGTGTTGAAAGAGGTCATGGAGGGGCAGCGTAATTGGGGAGAGGCAGGGGTAGGTTCAGAGGCAGAAGAAATAGGGTTTACAAATTTACCAGCAAGTACATAGCTGATAAATTTGTAATTTCGGCCCTGCCTGGTATTTTTAGTGACTAGACCAGTGAGATAACGGCCAGGTGTCTACCCTGCCCACGCCTCTTGAAAAAGGTGCCTAACGCAGGCAGTGCAGAGACCTACGGCCATTCCGTAAGAGCAGAATGCAGTGTGCAAAGTAAATGACCCCTTAAGCTTCTTAGTGTTAGTAAATGGAAAGTTCATCTTACAATTAATGTTATATTCAAATGTGTGGCCCTGTCATTACCCAAGGTCTTATAGAGGGAACAACTTTAGTTTCAGTTGGATACATATTCTCTTTAACTTTGTTGTGCAAATATTGCCATATAATAGGCCAACTATCCACTATACTATATGTTTGTGCACAAGATTATAATAAAACATGTCATCTAAAAAGTTCAGTGCAAAAAGGGCAATGAAAATTTAGGAAAACTAATCTTTTACGGTTGTACTACAATCACAACAAAGTTAAAATGAAGTACATCTTACAATTAACTGGATATTGAAATTGAAGTTCAGAACTGACAGGTTATTGACCCTAGACCCAGACTTTGTGCGAATCTCAAAAGAAAGCACAGAAACACAGAATGTCTGAATAAATGGATAAGCAATTAAAAGTAATATCACTGACTGACACATTACTGACACCTAGCAATCAGATAACATTTTCAGCTACAAATTTCAGCAAGGAAGAATAGAAGGATAAACAAATCAAATAATTTAACAGGAAGCTCAATGGCATTAACTTGTGACCTTTATTTTTGTAGTTTAAATGATGGGAAAAGTCTTATAGAGTACTGAAGAGAATTCAAAAAGAAGGATAGCAAGATAAATCTTAATGCAAAATTGTTGAGTATGAGGGGCAAAAAGAATATAAGTGAGTTTATAAATGGAATGTGGACCTTATAGGAAGTCATCTACTTTTGTTTTTGATAGTTTTTCTTTTTTATTAGCGATGTACCACCCTTTTTTCGGGATTCATGGAACCCCATATCTTTCAGGAATAATTTGGCAGAATCTCAAGCCAAATTTGAACTAATGTGCATCTGTAAATTAGACAACAGAGGTGGGAGAGAAAGAAAACATGGATCCCCTTAATTACTTAACCTAAAGGCATGTGATTTTAAGGGTTTGGATTCGGTTTGGCCAAATCTGAATCCAGGAACAAACAGTCAAATATCCAGCACCTTAGTGAAAGAACTTTTTTAAAGGGGTGCATGCAGCATAATGTGTTCACCTTCACACGCCCTTCACCCTGAATCCATAAAGATTGTAGCACTCCCAAATGATATTAGTATTTATTTATATAGCACCACAAATGTATGCAGTGATGACAGCAAATACATTGAGGAGCAGAACAATGTCCTTGGTATACAGTATATTCCAGTTTGATCACATTCTAGGCCACTTAATATGATATAACTATTTGCTGGCAAGTATTCATTGTGGGGGTACAGTTTTACTTTAAGGCTGCGGAGAGCAACATGTTGCTCATGAGCCACTGCTCTATAGTTACACCAGTGCTAACATAATGTTACAAGTGTAAAAAAAAGTCACTCACCACAAATACAGCACACACCACCAAGGTGTGTCAGTTTGCAAAAAAAAGTAATACTAATTAGGAGCAAAGCCTAAGGCTATTTAATATCTAAAAACTACTTGGCAGCTATTGCAAACATTTTCAAAATATCAACTGGCAATGATAAATGCATATATTCTTTCAGCATTTCTCACATTAAAGGAAAACTTTAACCTCAAAATGAATATTTAAGCAACTGATGGCTTATATTATATTAAGAGACATATTAAAGGAATCTTACCAATCTGGTATATATATAAGTAAATATTACCCTTTTACATCTCTTGCCTTGAACCACCTGTGTGATGGCCTGTGTGCTGCCTCAGCGATCACCTGACCAGAAATACTAACAGGAAGAAGTGTGGAAGCAAGAGACAGCGATAACTCTCTGTCTTTTAATTGGCTCATGTGACCTAACATGTATAGTTTGTTTGTGTGCACCGTGAATCCTACAATCTCAGGGGGCGGCCCTTAATTTTTAAATTGGCAATTTTCTATTTAGGATTACCCAATGGCACATACTACTAAAAAGTATATTATTATGAAAATGGTTTATTTACACAAAGCAGGGTTTTGAGCTGTTTTATGCAATGTCTTTTTAAAGAGACCTACATTGTTCAGGGGGTATAGTTTTTCTTTAAGGAACATCCAGTAAATTTGCCTGTTTAACTGCTTGCATTCTTATAAATGCTAACTAACAGCCTCAAATATACTTCCGCAGGTGTCTCTGGTGGTCAATGTAGCAAGTGAGTGTGGATATACAGACTCTCACTACAAAGCATTGCAGCAACTGCAGAGGGACTTGGGTTCTCACCACTTCAATGTTTTGGCATTTCCATGCAACCAGTTTGGACAACAGGAACCAAATAGTGATCGAGAAATTGAGAACTTTATCAGAAAGAATTACAGTGTATCCTTTCCCATGTTCAGCAAAACTGCAGTCACTGGCTCTGGTGCCAATACTGCCTTCAAGTACCTAATCGGTAATAATTTAAAAATCTATTGTATATAAATGCCATACCATGTTGCAAGCCTACTGCATTGTGAGTTGCCCACAAAATCTACTTCAGCATAAAAAAAAGAAGAAATGAAACTGAGAATACATTATTGCAACTTGCAGATCATAACATTCTTGTTTTGCTCAGACACTTACCTTTTTCCCAACTGCACCCAGTATATGGAGTGATGCTAAAACAACATATACCTATTGTGATGGTGTAGTTTTCTTTGTGCGGCTTCATTTAATCAGTCAGTGTGATTTACAGATGAGTCCCTTCTTTTTAAAGATAAAACATGCATTTTTATTGATGGCCACATTCTCATCTAAAATTCTAAAAACAAATGATTATTGTTTTTAGAAGATCTCCCTCTAAGCCCTAAAAACCCTATCTAACCAGACACATTATTCCTAAGGTTTCTGTTTCTCTACTGCTACCAAATGTATTCTTTGTCATTAATTCATTATTTTGTCTAAAGCACATTCTAAAAACTACCGAAAAACAAAATTTCCTCTTTCATCTTTAATTATTCAGCTGGTTCAATTCGGGATACTATACATTCTAACTACCATTTAATGTGTTTACACAGAATCCTCTGGAAAAGAACCGGACTGGAATTTCTGGAAATACTTGGTTGGGCCAGATGGTAAAGTAGTTGATGCTTGGGGTCCAACAATCTCTGTAGCAGAGGTGAGGCCTCACGTCACAAGTCTTGTGAGGAAAATAATTCTGAAGAAGAAAGAAGAACTTTAAGACACTTCCTAGATGATTGTTGAAATCTTATGGCTCATTCCTTTCATTTGTTTCCAAGACATCAGAATGAACATGCTTAGAACATTTGGATATTGAGAATCATGAGTGTGGTATTCCCATGGATCTACCAGTGTCTTATTATAAAGTTTCATATTACAGTGAAATGAGTTGTCATGTCTCTGGAAACCACTTAGTAAAAAATAATGCATGACGGACGCAAGCAAATATGACAGATTATCTCTCTATTTTTTAAAAAACTTTTTTTTACTTAGTAAAATCAGTAAACACCCAACTAAAGAATGCATATTTCTCATTGCCAAGTCATCTTTTGTATGTTGTGTCACAAATGAAAACTGTATATTTTAGAAATGCAAAATAAAAAAGGTTTGTTATTTGCTGCAGTTGCCAATGGACAACTATAGTACACAGTACAAAGAAATTATGAACTGAGGTGAATGGATGGGTGCTTATACGCATCTGCTCACAAAAGATGTCATGTTGCTTAGAATTTCAAATTAGATGTTGTTTTCTGAGTAGGATTATGCATCTGATATGCTCTACTAAAACCTCTATGTACAGTGGTGCTTGAAAGTTTGTGATCCCTTTAACATTTTGCATATTTTTATATGAATGCGACCTAAAACATCATCAGATTTTTAAACAAGCCCTAAAAGTAGATAAAGAAAACCTAGTTAAGCAAATGAAACAAAAATTATTATATTTAGTCGTGTATTTATTGAAAAAAAAGGATCCAATAACATATCTGCATGTGATAAAAGTAAGTGAATCCTTAGGATTATCATATAATTTGAAGGTAAAATCAGAAGTGGTGTTTTAAATCAATGGGATGACAATCGGGTGTGAGTGAGTGACCCTGTTTTATTTAAACAACAGGGATCCAGCAAAGCCTGATCACACATACACCACATTTGTGTATCATGGCTCAAACAAAGGAGGTGTCTGAGGACCTCAGAAAAAGAGTTGTTGATGCCCATAAAGCTGGAGAACGTTATAATACTACCTCTAAAAAGTTTGGACTCCACCAATCAACAGACAGATTATGTACGAATAGAGGACATTCAAGTTCATTGTTACCCTACCCAGAAGTGGTCAACCATCAAAGATAACTTCAACTGCAAGGTTCTACTAGTCCAAGAGGTTACAAAGGAACCCTGGGTAACTTGTAAGTAGCTGAATTGCTGCAAGTATTTTTTCAATAAATACATGACCAAATATGGTAATTTCATTTAACTAGGTTTTCTTCATGGATATTTAGGACTTTTTTTTTTACTTTGAAACTTTATAAACAGGCAATAGTATGAACAATAATTGGTCAATGTGCCATAAAGAAATACAATAATTATTTCAGTCTTTCTGGGTAGTTAGTCCTTCTTCTGAGCTTTAATCCTAACACCTGACAAAGCCATCAGGTATCACACAGGGTTTCAAAATACAACTTTTAAGACTTAAATGATAAGATGATGTTTTAGGTCACATTCATATATAAATATAGAACATTTTAAAGGGTTCACAAACTTTCAAGAACCACTGGATATACATCAACAAACGGAGGTCGGTACTCATGAAATCCACTTCTGTGAAAGGGCCTTATGTATTTAATTCTGTAGTAAATTAATTATAGGCTCATGGCATGAAATGTGCAAGGCTCTTTCAGGGATGTTTTTTAAATCAATATTTTCATTTTTTGGTCTAAATTCTAATTTTAAAATTGCCCATGTCCATTTTTACATTTATGTGTCTTTCATGCATGCTGCATTACATGTTAAATTGCAGTTTGAAGTGCAGTTTGAGCCCTGGCAGGCAAAGGGTTAAACATATTTTTTATTTATCCCAGACCAAAAGCAAAATAGCAACTGTTTAGCTTTACCATAATACTATATATGAAAGTAACATTAGGCAATAACGAGTAGCTAAAAGCTTTCTCCTGAGATGGTTTGGTTTTACAGACAGCTAAAAACACAGAATACAAGACTTATCTTACAGGATAGAATGTGTCAAAAGACTGTTTGCTATTATTCTGGAGTACCAACAAACCTCTTTCATACCTCAAAGAATATTTGCTGTAGTAAAGATTCAAGAGAAAGAAATTGTGGGGTTTTGTTCATATTTGAACGCTAAGATTGATAGCAATGGCCAAAATAATAAATAGGCATTCTCCCATTTCGCTTGTCATTTGTATTATTCCCAAAATGGCCCATTCAGTGGTTAGGGGCTCTATATATTTCCTAAAAGATAAAAGGCATCCTGTTTACACTAGGGGGTTATTTACATTATACAGGTACTCTGAATGCAAAAATCCCCCAAAATTTGTGATTATTTAGTATAAAATGGGACTTTTAAATAAATCACAAATGTTTCGGAAAAGTCCGAATTAGAAAATCCGACGTCTCAGACCTGTCGAGGTTGCATATAAGTCAATGGGAGAAGTCCCAATGATTTTATGACGCTTGGTGGGTTTCGTGCAATACCTCGTTTTTGGGCAAAAAGCACAAAAGATCTGAGTTTTCAAGTGTATAATCTGAAAGAATCGTGAAAAACTGTTTTTTTTTCCTGCAAAGCAAATTTTTAATTCAAAATAAACATGGTTACAATGTCAGTAGGAACATAAAAGAACATTTTATAATTGACTCATGGTTCAATTTTATGAACTGCTCACTATAAAAGCATAGTAGCAAAAATAGTTATCTAAAATGACAGATCCTTATTGTTAATGCATGTATTTCTTATTGCTATATATTACTAAAATGCCAATTTAAAAGAAAATAATCCAACTTTATTATCCCTTTAATAAAGATAATCCATCTTTATTAAAGGGAAACTACCGCAAAATTAAAATTTAACATATGCTTCATAATACTGAAACAAGAAACTTTCTAAACTCATTCAATTAAAACATCTGTATTGTTTCTTAAAGGACCAGTAACATAAAAAATGTTTTTTTTGAAAATTCGTTAATATACAACAAAAAAAAACACCAACACAAATTAAATTTTAAAATAGCAAAGCCTTTATTAAAAAATAACTTACAGAAAGTCCACTTCCTGTCCTCTTCAGAAACGGCGAAAAGGTGACCATCCATCCTGCAGCAATCAATTTCTCCTCCCTGGCTTTTCAAGTGACAGCATTCGACTTCTGCTCCTCCTTGATTCGGGGCCCAGCAGATTCTCAAAGAAGACACCCTGGTTTCCGTGGGTTCGCTGTTGTGCAGGAGCAAGGAAGGTTCGCTGTTGTGCATGAGCATGGCTGTCTGCTCAGGGGCAGCCATACGCAGGAACAGAGTCTCCCCCGTGAAGGAACATAGTTTAAATTTCTGGGGAGGCTGCGGTGCATTCCAGAGCTGCTTATAGAGCACGAGCGCATGTGTCTCTACTGGCAGCATTGTGCGCAGCTTCCCCAGCGGCGGCTCCTCGTCAGAGCTGGGGAAGAGGACAGAGGGGAGGGCTGGGGATTTCCCTTGTGCCTTCAGAGACTCCGTTCCCGCATATGGCTGCCCCTGAGCAGACAGCCATGCTCCTGCACAACAGCGACCCTTCCTTGCTCCTGCACAACAGCGAACCCACGGAAGCCAGGGTGTCTTCTTTCTTCATCGAGAATCTGCTGGGCCCCGAATCAAGAAGGAGAAGAAGCTGCATGCTGTCACTAGAAAAGCCATGGAGGAGAAATTGATTGCTGCAGGATGGATGGTCGCCTTTTCGCCGTTTCTGAAGAGGACAGGAAGTGGACTTTCTGTAAGTTATTTTTTAATAAAGGTTTTGCTATTTTAAAATTTAATTTGTGTTGGTGTTTTTTTTTGTTGTATATTAACGAATTTTCAAAAAGATTTTTTTTATGTTACTGGTCCTTTAAATAATCAAGTTTATCTTCACTATTCCTCTCTCAGCATCTGTTTCTCTTCATTCTGTCTTCTTGCAGGAGTTGGGTGTCAGTTACTCATTGACAGTTACATCCAATATATCTTATGGGGGGCTCCTTTTTCCTAGAAGATGTAGACATCCAGACATCGTCTCTCTATGTGCAGAATTTGTGCAAAAGGCAGTTATTTTTTTAGATTTTGTTTGTACTGAAATCAGTTATTTTAGTGAGCTCTAATACATCTGCTCGGAAAGAAGCCCCCCCTATAAGATATATTGGATCTAACTGTCAATGAATATCTGACACCCAACTCCTGAATGAAGACAGAATGAAGAGAAACAGATGCTGACAGAGGGATAGTGAAGATAAACTTGATTATTTCAGAAACGGTACAGAATTTTTAATTGATTGTATATAGAAAGTTTCTTATTTCAGTACAATGAATCTTATATTCAATTTTCATGTTCGCGATAGTTTAATTCCTCTCTGCTTCTGGTGGCTTCTTGAGAAAAATATAGAATAATAAAAGGCCTTAGTCTGGGACAGTATGCACTCTCCCCCACAGATTGATCCTTAAAGCAGACTGGAGCTGTCCCCTGCTCTGTGTACAGTGCTGTATTCTATAGTAAAGGCAGTGGAATGCACATCTAGCTTTTCAGTGGATTAGGAGCTTGCATGCATGACTTGTGCCCAAGCTCATCGAACCCAATGTGTCTTAGAGAACTCTGACGTGTGCCACACATGCCTGAGACTTGCCTTCTCTAGCTGCCTAATCTTTTCCCAGCAGGTACCTTGTACCTGGACCAACTGGACCCAGGCACAGCAGCACAGATAAACATAACGTTTAAAAAAGAAAAGAAAATTAATAATTGAAAAAGCCAATGAGCCCCTATTTATTCTGGGCCCCTAGGCTATAGCCTAGAGTAGCCTCCCCGTGACAGCATTAACAGCTCTCAGTTTGAAATGTACTTGTGGTGTCAATACCCCCTGCCAGCATCTCTCACTATATAATGTGCTTAAGGTACCAGTTTCTGCTGCCAGGCACTGTTCTTTGGATGTAGGACCCACTACTGGGGCCAGGTTTGCTGCAGGTCTCATAACCCATACATAGCAACCAGCCAGAAACTATACAATTATAATTTAAAATCATGTTCTCGATTATCAGATGTTAAGCAAATGTTTCCCCCGACTGCTATGGCTTTGTTTTCCTACAAATTCAGTGAAAGCACATGTTAATGTGGGTGGAACCCAAAGAGCATGGTTCATAAAAGTGTGTGTGGCCAAAATTTGCTTTGCTTGCAGCTAATCCTTTGTTCCCCAGACCAAAAACATCTTCTGCTGCCTATGCTGCATTAAATCTGTGTGTTTTACTAGGGTTATTTCATATAATTTACCTGAGATAACTTAGTCCATCCATATAAATACTAATATTCAGTTTTTAGTATAAAACTGAAAATCATTTTACTGAAAATCATGGGTGTAATTTGTAGTGCCAGTAATGAATTTCATAATCTAAGTGATAAGAATTCAGAAAAGGAACCAACACAACTTCACAACAAATTCTTTAAATTATTGATTTTATTTCTAAGTATCTACAGTAAGTATCCTGTGAGAAATCATTTGATGTGCTGTAAAAGCCATCTGTATTGGCTTCATTCCAGATAAGCCCTTGCCTCTCATGACAACCCAGGCAGGTTCAATATGATAGATTCCATAAGAGCTTACTTGCCTAGCACTTAGCAGCCCTGGCTTTTATCTGGTTCTGCAGGCTGGGAACATAATATCTCTGCTGCAGCTGGTAATAAGAAAAAGCTATTACAGTCAGTAGTATATGAAAAAGAAGGACTTGCTGTATGTAAAATTAGAACTAGTTCAGCTTTACCTATAAAAAAAACATTACACCATAGTATAAGAAAACATAAAACAAATATGTTCATGAACTGATCTCCAGTTGAACCGAGAGCCTTTCTGCTGTTTATTTAACAGAACTCCAATATATATTGTATATTTCTATGTCCGTGTGCTTACCATGAACAGCATACATGTCATATATTTCAAATGTCTTCATATTTTATTTACAGAAAGAAGAGCATTGCTCAGAGAATAATTGTATAGTCTATACAGTATACGTTGAACACAAAGCAGTCAGAGGAAACTACTGTCCAATTCAAGCATTGATGGTTGGGTATCAAGGCAATAACGGACCAAACCATTTTGCTAAATTTATGACATGCAAGTTAGTGGGTGTGGCCATATTGCAGGCAGTAGGTTAGGACAGTGCAGCCATTCTCTAAGGCAAAAGTGCACTAAGGGGCTCAGGGGAATCGTAAATAACCCCTATATTTATGGCCTTGTCCTGACATGTTTTTTCAAAAAGACAAGAGAATGCTACTATTCATATAATTGTACTATAAAAGGCAGCAAGCACATGTTTAATTGAAGCTTGTCACCTTCTGTGAGTAGTTGGTGCAACTGGAAGGGGTGGGTCAGATAGGTTGAAGAAATTGAATAAAGCTCCCCATAGATGCGACGATTCTTCTTGCCGAACAACCGATTTTAGGGAAGCCCGACCAATCCTTCGAAATTATCGTGCGGTTAGTGGTATTCGAACGATCGTACATCTTACGATTTTTCGCCCAACATCTGTCAGGAAATTGATCGGCCAGGTCAAAAAATCTTTGTCGGTCCCAGTGCAATCTATCTATGTTTGCAGGGCCAAGCAGGCAGCTCCCCTTTGTTTTCCTGGCAAATTGGTCTTTTTAGTTGATGGTAAATTCGTTCAATCGTACGATCGTTCTGAGAAGATTGTGGTCTCACGATGAGGATCTGATCTTTTAAAAACCTCAACATCTATGGCCAGCTTAAGTCACATAACTTTGGTGGCAAGATGTTTTCCCCCCTGCCCAGCAGGAAATCACAGTTGACGTGCACAAGGTCAGGGGTCTGCCACAATTTTTCAAGTAATGTGGATTGCTCACAAAATAGTGGGTCACTTGTGAGCTCCCTACACCCATGTCTGTGAGTTCTGCCTCTCTATAGTTATACCACTGATTTGAGTGCACCTGCAAATCTGGACAGAATATAATTTTGTTCCACTAAACATTTTACGCAAGACAGTCCCATTAATTAATGGAATGACTGAAAGAACCTGCAGGCACCCTATTAATAAATGGGTGCCAAAGAAGCCTGCTCCTATCAGCAGACCTGCTGCATCCATCGGTTTTAGAAAATGGAAAAATCATTGATACACTAGAAAGCTTCATTATTATGGATATTGCATAAATCAGAAATTACCCTCTCTGCCCCTTTTTATATATTTACCCATGTTTGATGTGTTTGATGTACATTCTTCAAGGAAACTGTAAAATACAAACTCATACTCTCATACTAAGCATTCTGTTTTTCAGTAAAAAAAAAAACCCCTGAAACAATAAGAAATTTGACCAAAATCCACAGCAGATACTGCACCCAAAAACAGTGTGATGAGTTTATCACTAATGATAATAAAGAATGTTCCATGGATGCCACTACAAAGAGTGCACTACCTGTGGGAACTCTGGGGGCTGGGCACATGGGCACAAGCAAACTTTTGCATTCAGAAGTTGAAAGTTATGGGTATATAGAGTATGTAATACAAATGGTGTAGGTCTTTGCACACCCTACCCAATAGGCGGTACAAAGATGTCTGGTGCACACAGGCGGAGGTTTGGTCACTTCCTAGCAGTAGTCCAATAGAAAAACCCAATGGCACACAGGTCTGCTGGAACACTTAGGGGCACATTTACTTAGGGTTGAATATCGAGGGTTAAATCCTTTGACTTTGAATATCGAAATCAAGGGATTTAGCGCAATTCGTTTGATCGAACGATTGAAGGAAAAATTGTTCGATTGAACGGTTAAATCTTGCGAATCGAACGATTTCAAGGATTTTAATTCATCGATCGAACGATTTTCCTTCGACCAGAAATTTGTTAGAAAGCCTATGGGGACCTTCCTGCTAACATTGATGTTCTGTAGGTTTTACTTGGCGAAGTAAGTAGTATTTTTTAAAGAGACAGTACTTCGACTAGCGAATGGTCAAATAATCAAACGATTTTTAGTTAGAATCATTCGATTCGAAGTCGTAGTTGAAGGTCGAAGTAGCCAATTCAATGGTCGAAGTAGCCAAAAAAATACTTAGAAATTCAAGTATTTTTAATTCTATTCCTTCACTCGAGCTAAGTAAATGTGCCCCTTAAATTGTTTATTGCAGAGTGCAGTGCAACGTTTTGGGGCAGACCACTTTGTCAAGCATACAACACATACAGAGTAGTGCATATAAATAGACTAACAATGATCCAATTAACGTGTCATAATTGATCAACCAATAGTTAATGTGCAAATTTCAGAGAGGGACATCTTTCTCTTACAAAACTAGAACACGTAAAAGCATAAAAAACTAGCAGTCCAAAAAAAGTGGTAAAAGTGATAAAAAAAAACAGTGATGCAGTTTGATAAAAAATAACTGAAATTAGTCTAGAAAGTCCATAACAATATCCGTTTAATATAAAACAAAACCCAAACATAACATTTGCAGCATTTGTAACAACACATAAAAATATGTGTAATAATGGTACCCTATATGGGGACGGCAGAAGTATATTTATAGAGTATGTACAATTATTAAACTGCCATTCAATCTGGCCAGTCAGTTCTGTTTTTTGGCTTATAAAGTAAAACAAAGAAAGCTTAAAAGTAACTCTAAAAACTGCCATTAATTGATAGACAAATGATAGGAATATACCAATCCAGGATTCAGTTTGGGATTCAGCTTTTATCAGTAGGATTCAGATTCAACTGAATCCAAGTTCCTGGCCAAACCAAATCCGAAAAATTGTGTGATTTTTTAACACAAAGACAAGGAGGTAAAACATTTTTAACTGTGTGAGCAGTGTGCGTTTCTCCTTCTCTCTTTGTTTCCCTAAACAAAGTAAAATAGTATCTTCTTATTCTGCATACTACTTGTTATCATATTGATTTTTATGGTTTATTGTGAAAACCAAACAAAGTAAAATAGTGGATTTGGTGCATCCCTAATAATTGATGGATCATTTGGTGGCATGAGTCCTATGTCATAATTTTTTTACCAAGGCCATTGAGTTCCTAGATGCTCCATGCAATAAACTGGTTGTTAAAACAAAAGTAGGGACAATTATTTGTCCCCAAAATGGCAAATACATGAAGTGTAAAAAATTGTCAACATTTTTCACATTGTGTCCTGTCTGCCCCTTTGTAAAACCTGATGGGATACTGTTAAAAAAAAACCATGAATTTGAGAAGCAGTAGCTTTTGCCATGTATGAGGAGCAAAGTGCACTTTCAGCCCCTCCGAATTGTATCTGTAAGTTACCCTCCCACTTAGACTGTAAGCCCTATGGGGTAGGGTCCTCCATCCTTTTGTCTCATTGTAATTATATTTAATATTTATGTGAATTGTATTTCTAATAATGCACTTATTGTTACTTATTATTGCAGTGACCCCTTGTTTGTTACTACTAATTTATTGTTTTGCTGTACAGTGCTTTGCCCTCAAGGAGCTCTATACAAATAAAATATACATACAAGACCTGCTAGCATGCCGTGCTCTTAGAAAACCAAAACACAGCTATAAACTATACCATTATTCTTCATTGAGTATTTAGATTAAAACATGTTCAATAATAAACTGATCACAGAGTACTATTCTTCTTTTAAATTAGAATAATGGCATTAAAGGCATTTCTACAAAACTGCCAGACTTTCTACTGTCAGATTGTGTTTGGGCTCATATAATACCTAGAAATTAGTGTAGTGAGGGATATGGTTTTCTTTATTTACATGTGTAAAGTTATGTCACCACAAGAGGGAGCCAGAGATGTATGTTAAAAGAGGAAGCACATGCAATCAGGATTTGGAATAACTGTGAGCAGAAGTGGCGGTCCAGAAGAAAGCAGCATGATGTGTGAGATGTTGCTTTGAGGGTCACACACGCTACACTTGGATATCTGCCTTTTATCCTTTGTACATGGCATAGGGCTATTGGGGATTTTCTCTTTCCTTTTCCTCTCATTTGTATGTGCTTTGTCAGTCAGAGGAACCCAAGGAACCTAGGACTATGAGTGCAGAGTGTTCTAGTTATACTACAGCCGAGAAGGTTGTGGTAGGTGCTTTCAGCTGTCCCAAGGCAGACAGTGACATGGGTGCCATATACTGCTGTGGATTTAAGGACATAAAGTATTGCTGTGATGATCCCAACAGCTTTTTCCCATATGAGCACAGCTACATGTGGTGGCTGAGGTAAGAATTCTAATATAAGCACTGTTCATATTGACTGTGAAATAGACTCGTATTGTTAATTGTTGTCAGTTGTGCAGCCTCTTACTGTTTACCATTGTTACTAGCTGTGTTACTAGCTTAGAGCTAGTAGAGAGCTCTAAGCTTAGTGTTTTCTCTGTGTGATACCTGATGGATAATTTCTTTTGCAGGAATAAAGTTGGCAGAAGTGCCTTGTCGTGAGATTTTGGATGCAAAATGTTTTGCCCTCAAGGCGTTTTTTCCCCAACCACTCCAGGATCATTATGGGCAAATGGTCATTATGGGCAGAAATTAACACAATTTAATTAATCAGGCATGCATTGTGGGTAAAATTTTTGTTGTGGAAAAGCAGTCCCTTATAGCGATCAGTGTAAACAGCCATGGCAAGTAAACATTTGGGCAAAAGTCTGTTGCTATCAATGCAGCTTATTGCGGGAACCACATAATTTGTGCCACCTTCAGCATGGCAGTAGCTCCAGAGTTCCCTTGCTTTAAAAGGCTCACTTGCAAATGTTTTTTGTTATGAACAAATAGGCGCTCATCTTAAAAAATGTGTATGTATAAGGAGCACATTTGGGTGCAAGTACCTTTGTTAAAAGCACAGCCTTGGGTTAATCTGAACTGCACTTGTAAATGACCCCTTACAGCTCCTACCTGCTAGACAGATGTGCAGGGAGATGGAGCTATACCTGCTGTCTGTAAATCCTGAAATCTGTGTTTTGATCTATAAAACCACATATGTATATGTAAAGCCATACATTTCAATGCAGGTAACATTAATGTAACAGTACATAACATGCAAAGACTATTGTTTAGACAGCGGTAATGAAACAATGCAATACAGGAAAGTACAGTAAGCGAGAGAAAGAACGAAAAAGCTTTTTTTCCCTATAAGATGCTTGTGGACATGCATTGATTGTGTTGCTAATTAGAAGCAGTCACAGCAGTCAGAGGTCAATTTTAAGTGTTAAGCAAGAAAGTTATTTTTATTTAATGGATTTAGAAGTCATAGCTCAAAGATATTCTATGACAAGAGGACCCACATAGATCAGAAGCAAACCAGCACAATATGTTGTACTCAAAGTATATGCATATAGGCATATGTTACATTACTGATTCCTATAGATGTCGGACAGAGACAAAACAGCTAAGCAGATCAAATATCATCAACCGAAACAGGGAAAATCTTGATCATCCATGCAGTTTCAACTGAAAAAAGATCATGCTAAAGGCTTCTCTGATTGCTGAAGAAACATCCAAACATAAATGTCTGGCAAAAGTCTCCATTAAGGCCCACTTCACTACACCTGTACCTGAAAGTGAAGTGCTGTGAGTGGAAACTTAATATAAAATATTGTGACTCCTTCCCTCAGACCGTAGAAAGGGTTAATATAAAGTGAGACAGATTTTCACCAGGACTGCATGGGTCAATCAACCATATACATTCTGACCACATTGAACCATAGCTTTATCATCTAAAGAAATCTAAAGAAGATAAAGGACCAAATCCCTATGCAAAAGAGTGAAGAATGTCCAGATTTGGTCTCAGTTATACTTTAAAAATAAAATTTTTATGGTAAGATGATAATCAGGAGCCATAGGAAACAATAGATCAAGTACAACATCCCGCATAATCATTACAGAGTAAGTTCTGAAATGCTGCTGTCCTGTTAGCAGTTCCATAAAGGAAAGGCCTTTGCTGAAGATGAGGACAATAAGCAGAGGAGTAGCAGGAGTTTAAATGGCCACATATGCATCACTGGAGTATAGGGATTGAACAAAAATAAAACAGGTAGAAAGAGTCTAGACAGGCAGAAGGTCAGTACAGGTGGCAGATGTTGACAAATCTAAAAATCAGCCTAATCAGTCAAATAGTCAATAAACCCATTTAGTGTGAAAGGATAGCGATACTAACATTTTTGGCTGGGGAGCATACCCATTTATTAGCAGCAATCAATATACAAAAAAGTTACCTAAAACCAGGTACTCAATCCTCGGTGCGTCAAAATTATTCGGACGTCCATTGAATTTAATGCTTTTGGACAAAATAGTTATTTGTATAAAAATTGTCGCTTGTGTCAAAAATTGTTGCGTGTCAAAATTACTTTGACGCCCATTGACTTCAATGTGTTTTGCAGATTTTCGCAGTTTTGTGAATTTTTTCTCATTTCGCAAATTATTCAGTGTAGTGAAATGGGACAGATTCGCCCATCACTAGCCCTTACTCTTTGAACTTGAATTCTGATAGTAATGGTTATTAGGTACTTTATAAAAGGAATGCGGCCAACCCAAAGTGAAGACGTCAGGCAACTGTAACACTAAGGGGCAGATATATCAAGGGTCGAATTGAGTTTTCGAAGTTAAAAACTTCGAATTTCAAGCTATTTTTTGTGTACTTCAACTAGGGAATAGTCCAACTTCGATTCGAATTTGAGAAAAACTTTGAAATTCAAATATCGGAATTTATCATGTACTGTCTCTTTAAAACTTCGGCTTTGACCATTCGCCATCTAAAACCTGCCGAAGTGCTCTTTTAGCCTATGGGGGACCTCCTAGAACCCATATGGAGTCAATTGGTGGACTTTGAGAAATCAAGTTTTTTGGGGGAAAAACTTGTAATCGAATTCGATCAAATGCGCTATTCCTTCGATTGTACAATAAGAATTCGGCCGAATTCAGACCTCTTCGACCCCAAAAAAAACTTTGACTTCACTTCGGTTGGTCTTTTTGAAATCGAATTTCAAGTTTTTCAATTCGAAACTTGACCCTTGATAAATATGCCCCTAAGGGGCAGAGTTATAAAAGGTAAAGGTGAATTTTCGAATCAAAAAAATTTGAATTTCGAACTATTTTTGTGTACTTCGACTAGGGAATAGTCCAAATTCGATTCGAATTTGAAAAAAAAGTTGAATATTGAAATTTATGTACTGTCTCTTTAAAAAGTTGACCGCAAAATTGCTGATTTAGCCTATGGGGGACCTCCTAGAACCTATTTGGAGTCAATTAGTGGACTTTGAAGTTTCTTTTGGGGAAAAAATGCGCTATTCCTTCAATTCGTGCGATTTGAATTTGGCCGAATATGGACCTATTCGGTCAAAAACGGACCTATTCGACCAAAAAAAAACCTTCAAATTAATTTCGGTTGGTCTTTTTGAATTCGAATTTCAAAGTTTTTTCAATTCGAAATTCTACATATGCCCCTTAATGTCGAATTTCAAATTCATGTGAGTTTTTTAAACTCCTTTAAATTTTAATATATTTGAAATTCGATTGGGGGGTTCGACTCGAAAACTCGAATTCAAATTGAATTAGAAAAAAACTAGAATGTCAGGAAGGCTACTAACATGTCCAAATTGGTCCATGGACCTCTCCCATTGAGTTACACATGAACTTGGTAGGTTTTAGGTGGCGAATAGTCGAATTTGAGTTCTTTAAGGGACAGAGTATGATAAATACGAAATTCGAATTAAAACTCCAATCGAGTTTGGATAATTCACAATTCAAATTTGAGAGTCTTGACCATAACATTTTTTTGAAAATTAGAGTTTTCAATTCTGAATAAATCTGCCCCCATGTCTGCTGGATTAACAAATGGACGTGCAAAGCCTTCATCTTGAACTTTTCCACATTAGGCAAACTGTTAAAGGAAAACTATACCCCGAACAATGTAGGTCTCTCTAAAAATATATTGAATAAAACAGCGCATATGTAAAACCTTGCTTCATGTAAATAAACCATTTTCATAATAATATCCTTTTTTTTTTATATATTCACTAAAATGATTTAATTATATTTATAAACATCACATATATTCACTAAAATGATTTGTTTATATTCAAAAACATCTAATACTGCATTGTTGTAACCCAGCACTCACAGTCAGTGTTGTAACTCATAACTCCTATTTCATCTGTGAAGTAATATTTTACTAATGCCTTGATGAAGGTTCATGTGATGTTAAAAGCATTGGTAAAAAGAATTAACTAACTTTCTTTAATAATGTTTCCTAATTTAACAATCACAGTTGAAAATTAATAGAGAAGAAAAGAAAAAGAGTAATACTTTTCGTTTTATAAAGCACACTCCGGGGACTGTTTTTAAAAAACAACCTGGACAGATGTCTCCTTCAGCCCAATTAATTCACCACTTGGCCTTCAATTAATGCACGGTCTCCTCTAAAACAATATCCTGGTTCTTGATATTAAAACATTTGATTTAGTTGGCAATGATTGATTTTAAATAGAGGATATTCCAGCAAACAACTGAAAAAAGCATATACCATAGAGCCTTATGTACTGGAAGACAGTCCTTATTAACAAGACAAATCCAAAGGAGAAACTAATCTAAGAGGTGACCGTGCATTAATTGAAGGCCAAGTGATGAATTAATTGGGCTGAAGGAGAAATCTGTCCAGGTTATTTTTTAAAATCGGTTTCCAGAGTGGGCTTTATAAAATTAGAGGTATTACCCCGTCACAAACAAGGTTTTTCCTTCTCTATTAATTTTCAATGTAAAAAGCACTGAGCATGTTGTTTAGGTAATATATAAAGCATTTACATTACTTCTAAATTCTATCTTTGAAGTGTTTTAATTTGTATACTGTATAATAATAGCCATTTGCTGCCATCCGCGCTAATGCAGAATATCCTGAGGGTGACAAATCTTCCCTTGTAGGGTCGGTGCGCTGATAATTAACTGTGATTCCACTGATACATAGATGTAAAAAGTATTATATAGTGAAGTGTGCTCCTTTCAGGATAATTATATAGAATTACTGGATCTACTCACAAGGATCTCAGTGGATTCACAGTTAATTATCAGCGCACCGACCCTTGAAATCTTTTTATTCATTCCGTGGACAAGTGGATCCACACCTGCTTTGGTGCTGCTAATTATCCATTTTAAGGGCTCTTACTGACGAGTGGTTATAGCTGCGCCCCCTGTGTTCCGTTTTTTCTGCGTTCAGCCGCAGGGGAGCGCAGGAATAGACGCATTACATTTTTTCCAATGGGGCTGTACTCACACAGGCGCGTGTAGGCGCTGAACACAGGACAAATGCAGCATGTTGTCTCAACCTGCGTTCGGCGCCTACACGCGCCTGTGTGAGTACAGCCCCATTGGAAAAAATGTAATGCGTCTATTCCTGCGCTCCTCTGCGGCTGAACGCAGAAAAATGGAATGCAGGGGACCGCAGCTACAACCGCTCGTCAGTAAGAGCCCTAAAAAGGACTTTTTGCACAGAGCACACACCAGACTCTCATTTATAATAAATCTTCCCTTGTGCCTCTGCCCCTATGGAGATGCTACTGTAGATAGGAGTTTGAGATTAAAATGGGGTCATGGGAGGAGTAAGGTGGGCACATATTATAACTATAGATTTATAGTTACTGTTATATAATATAAATATCAGACCAGAAAATAGGAACTTCCGTTGTCTGGAGCTTGTCAGGCAAAATGAGCTGGAGTTAATTCCATGTACAGAAAAATAAAATATAATCGATATAGCTAAGTGGAATAAAACATGTGACTGGGCTGTGAATTTAGATGGTTTTATCCTTTTTGGGTGGGACAGAATAATTTAAAAAGTCGAAGGAGTCTGTACTTGATGCAATAAAGAAAGGATCAAGGACAGCACTGGGGAGGGGTGTGTGTTTGTCGTAGCCCTATGGATTGGGGTTGCGACTTTTTTGCGAACGGCTGACCAGGTGGGTCCAGTGATGTCTGGAGCACGCCCCATGGAGTTGGAGGTGGGCCAAATGATGTTGGGGGTGGACCCAATAACATTGGGTGCAGGTCTGGTGACGTGGCAATCACAGATTGGCTGTCCTAATTTGGAAATCCAGACAGGCAGTTTTCAGGAGCGCTGTCTGTGTGAAAACAAGTGGCAACCCTACTATGGATAGAGATTTTAGCAGGTTACTTGGGAAATTATCATAGGTGTATGCTACAAAACACCCAGTATAAGTAAGTAGAATGAAGCCTAGTCACTTTTACAAATGGAAGAGACTTCACAACTATGGGTGACTTCCAGACATGGACTGTAATGGAGTAATGGGGAGAAAAGTCAGAAAGAGCTTTATAAGTATGCTAAATGACAACTTTTTATTTGAGGTAGTTAGGGAAAGATTCTCTCTTGGATTTAGTAATAACTAATAATACCTAATTAATCTGTAGCATTTGCATGGGTGGACAATTAGGCAATAGTTATAAAAGGTCTCTCAGACAGACTAAAGTAAAGAACAAAGACAACACTGCAGCAGGTATATGTAAATAGTAAAAATGAATGAAGCAAAAAGGTGTGGGACCCTTAGGGCCAGATTTATTAAGGGTCAAATTGAAAATTCGAATTTTCTAATTTTTTATGGTCAACTGTCAAATTCGACTAGAGAATTATCCAAACTCGATTCGAGTTTTTTAAAAAAAAATTTAAATTCGATTTTGAGATTTATCATACTCTGGCCATTTAAGAATTCAAATTCGACTATTCGCCACCTAAAACCTACCGAATTACTGTATAAGTCAATGGGAGAGGTCCAAGGATCACTTTGTTGATGTTTGTAGCATTCCTGACATTCGAGTTTGAATAGAGTTTCTTTTTAATTCGAAACGAATTTGATTCGAGTTTTCAGATCGGTAAAATTAGTTTTCTTTAATAAATTTCCTTCAGTTGAATTTTGAATTCAATCGTATTTAAGGGAGTTTTAAAAAAAAAAAACTCACATGAATTTGAAATTCGACTCTTGATAATTGTGCCTCCCCGTATCAGAGGAAGGTTGATAAAAGCAAATTAAAAGCAGAGCTTTTGAACTGTTATTTTTCATCTGTTACACAACTGAGGAACCGGTTACATACTCTATAACCATCAGCTATTATTTTATTTATTTTCCAAGAACTCTTTGTTCCATCATGTTTTGGGCCTGGTAGAAGTCATATAGTGCACAGTGGTGTTTTTTTTAAACAAAATGTACTTAACCAAAGATAAATAGAGAGAGAAATATAAATTACATGTTTTTGCAAATTCATGTGTTGAGTTGAACCATAGGGCATTTCTTAACGTTAAGTTCAATTTTAATGTGCATTTTCAGATTCATTTTTAAACACCATGCTGAGTCAACAGACACTACAATCAGATTTTTAATTTTGGCAGCTAACAGTGACTTGAGCTCATCAAGACATTGCTGGCTAATAGAAAACAAATATATATGTATGGAGAATATTATTGATTAAGCCTGGAGCCTAGGGATTTTTACAATAAAGGAGCTGAAACATAGTGAAACACTAAAAAACACATAGGAGCTGATTCACTAAGGGTCAAATATCGAGGGTTAATTAACCCTCGATATTCGACTAGGAACTAAAATCCTTCGACTTCGAATATCGAAGTCGAAGGATTTAGCGCAGATAGTACGATCGAAGGATTATTCCTTCGATCGAACGATTAAATCCTTCGAATCGAATGATTCGAAGGATTTAAATCCAACGATCGAAGGAATATCCTTCGATCAAAAAAAGTTAGGCAAGCCTATGGGGACCTTCCCCATAGGCTAACATTGACTTCGGTAGCTTTTAGATGGCGAACTAGGGGGTCGAAGTTTTTTTTAAAGAGACAGTACTTTGACTATCGAATGGTCGAATAGTCGAACGATTTTTACTTCGAATCCTTCGATTCGAAGTCGTAGTCGTAGTCGAAGGTCGAAGTAGCCCATTCGATGGTCGAAGTAGCCCAAAAAATACTTCGAAATTCGAAGTTTTTTTACTTCGAATCCTTCACTCGAAGTTAGTGAATCGGCCCCTAATTGTTTTTCCATAAATATATATTTATTCTGAATGAGTGAACATCAGGGCATTTTCTTTTTTCTTCCTAATTTTATTTCTATCCACACACACTCCAGATGCCTATGTTTTAACAAAAGAAAGAAACTTAAAAGAAACCAGCATAGTTGGTGCCAAGTAGGTTCAAAGCATGCCCTGATCTGTTTGTGAGGCTGGAACGTCAATAACCAGCTGTGTATTGTAAACAACTTGAATTCATGATTCATATTTAGACACAGTATATTAGGTGCTTTTTCACTTCAAAATCAGCTTTACAGCATCCATTCAAAGTTTGTGAGTGTGTGTGTGGATATTATTTGCATAAATAAAGACTATCCAGAAATGAAGAAATGAATAAAGAAAAATGTTGTTAAATGAGAACTAAATCTTTGACATAAGTGAAGGCCCCGGGGATTCCTTGGTTTTGGCTCAGGAGAGGGGTATTTGTTAAGATTATGGATTCAGAAAAGCACTTTTCTGCACTTGAATGAATGGTTCCAGCACAGAAAAGAGCTGTTTTAATCTAATAATTTTTAACAAGCAGTTATCATTATTAATACATCAGAATCAGATCATTGTTCTGTTGATGGAAAACTCTATGCCCTTTACTCTCTGCTCTTTGTCATATGCAAATTATATGTTATACTCCTCTTTATTACCATCTTAATAGGATGGAGTAAGTATTATTTATTTAAAGAAAGAATTTGTACTTTCATGCTAGGGGCCCACCAGAAAACCTTATACCGTGGGCCCACTTTCTAAACTATTATTCCTCCTCTACTCACTTAACCTCTTTATTCTCCTAGTCTTTTATATCTACTTACTATACTTTATTGTTCCATTATTAAGCCTCTTTTTCCTAAAAAGTAATAGGGAATGACCATGATATATGCCAAATGGTTAAAAGCAAGAGGGCCCAGGAGTTTTCCTGGTATCCCGGCGGGCCAGTCCGACACTGTCTAAATCCATCACTTATTTAGGTATCTGTCATCACTAGATAGGTGTTTCATATTAGCATTACATATCTAATATTTTATATACACCTGTTTTTATGTTTTAATATAACTTAGTTTCAAGAAAATAGTCTTGATAGATAGATAGATGTGATGCATTTAGATAGATATATAGATAGATAGCTGTGATGCATTTAAATGTTTTTCGTAATGGCCTTAAAACCTATTCTGGTGCAGGTTGTTCCACGCTGCAACTCTCTGTTCTAAATGACAATTGTAAAGAAATCTTTCAGACCATTAAAGAGTACAAAAAGTCTCTGTCAAGGGAATATGTGACTCAGGGGAGCTTTGCAGCAGAATAACGCCATCTCTGCCCCTCATTACCTTTATTTTGCAATGACACAGAAGACTTTTATTCAAGTATTTCAATAAATAGATTTGTTGGGAACTGAATGTACAAACTATTCTAAGACTGAATTAGTTAAAGAAATCAGCATTCGTACAAGTGACATTTTTTCACCAGCAAATGTACCTACTGTATTTCTGGCTTGTTCTCTGCTCTCAAAGTGACAGCCCCAGTTAAGTTGCAATTTATTTATTTCAAAGTCTCAAACAAAATTTCATTCTAAAGGCATATGCTATTGACATGCAGAAACTAAAGGTACAAATTTCTCTCTAGGTGAAACTACATGTTCCATTTTGCATTAACTCAAGAATATCCTTTGCCAACTTTCTGGAAAATATAAATATATATATAAACTAATATATTCACAATATTATGACAAGAGAAGGCAAAGAATAGAAAAAATAATACAGAAATATTCTGTGTATTTCCCCTTTGGGGTTAGCTGCTATTTACCTTACTTTTTTGTACAACACAGTTATAAATGTAAAGAAATTTAGATTTTTTAAGCAATCTCTTGTTTTGAGCCAAAATACTTTTAAGATTATAATGGGGGAATCTAATATGTGTTTTTAGCGCAAAAAGTTTGCAGAACTGGAACTGCTGGTAATTTGTCAATAGCTGCAACTGCTATGCTACGCTACCATACCCTGCTATCCAGAAAAATTGAGAGAAAAGAAAAGTACCCTGCTTAACCTAACATATAAAGAGTCACTTCACAACTATTTCTCCTCTATTGGTCAATAATAGTCTTAGGATCGGGAAATCGATTAATCCAAATGACACTAATTAGTCCACCTCATTAGTGTACAAAGTGCAAGTGCTTACAATTAAATTATATATCTAAAGTGCAGTGCAATAATACCGATTCATTCCTTGAGATAATTCATAATTCTAGTTAAAAAACAATCAATTCATTTAAAGATTCATCAACTAAATAGATAATACGCAAATGATCTAAAGGGCTCAATAAATAGTAGTCAAACTAGATTCCCAAATTAATTCTAATAAATAAGTATAAGAGGAGTCAATAACCGTAAAATCTTAGGATAAATTATTCAGCTAACTTGCTCAGGTTTGTGAAAGGAAAGAGAGAAAATGATATAGGATGGTGGAGTTGTCCCAAAAGTTCTCCCTAATGATTTGTATCCGTGGGACACCACCAAGCTGGAGAAGGTTGGGTAACCATGACTGTGGTTTCGTAGATTCAACTTGCCCTAAGCGGTAAAAGAACAAAGTTAGCCTAAAAAAACACAAATCAACTGCCCCTTGGAGTTGTTAAGATAGATACGTTAAGGATAAGGATGAGATTGATCTTGAGCAATAAAGCACCTAATCGCCACCCCTACACAACCATTTCTGGACCAAGAATATTAAAAACCAATTTGTTCAAGTATTAAGTTAAAACCAAATATATCAAATGTATCAAGAGCATAATTCCACCAATGCTTTTTTCTCATTTCTTTAAGGTTTACAATTGAGGAGTTACATGACTTAAAGGTGCTCATAGCTCAGCTCAATCAAATTGTCAGTGGCTGATATGATATGGTACTTACATTATTAATAGAAATTATTATAAAAAAGGGATAAGATACACCCTAGGGTACTTTGAGATCTTAGGGGTAAATTTACTAAAGGGCGAAGTGGCACTTCGCCGCCGATTTACTAACGGTAGCTGTCGTAAATTCGCTGGAGATAGACTCTGGCGCAACTTTGCACTCTCACGCATTTTCGGTCTGGCGAAAGAGCGTTACTATGCAAATTCACCAAGTTTTTGATTGCACTGACCGTTACCTCTATTGACAGACTTGCCTTCGCCACCTCAGACCAGGCGAAGTGCAATAGAGTAGATAGGAGTTTCCCAAAAAAAATGCTGACGTTTTTTCCTATTTAAAGGGTGATAGACTGAAAAAGATCATAATTTTTTTTTGGGGTACCCTCCTTCCCCCCTACATTTGATAACATATGGCAGATAAACTAAACCGTGGTCACATGTGTAGGGCATTATAACAACTTTATATAATTTTATTAAGGTTCCCTGGCCTTGTGTAATGTAATGTATTTGCTGCAGCATATATAGCCATTGTACTTTAACTGCACGCTGTATGCTAATTAGCCAACACTAGCGCAAACTGCCGAGCGTAATTAGCTGGCGTGATTTTGCCAGCGTTTGGTACCCTGTACGCAACTTCGGATCTTCGTGAATTAGCGTTGCCCAGACAAATTTACGTCTGGCGAAGTGTTGCGATGTGCCAGCGCTGGTGAATTTTCGCCGGTTAGTGAATTTGCCCCTTCGTTTTAGAACTTTTTCTGCCATTTGGCTTTTGTTTTGTTTTTTGGGCATGGTATTTAGAGGTGTGGCCTAAAATGGAGTAAGGTCATAACATTTTGTCCCATTGCACATGGCATGGAAAAGGGGCCCACTAATTGAATCTTTGCCCAGGGCCTACCAAGTCCCTGATGATACAGTGTGCACTAAACAAACCATACCTTTCTATCCCTGTGCTGTGTATAGCACAGATTAAATTGTGTTTTAGGTTGATGCATCCCCTTAGTATCTTCTAAGTCCTGCTAATGCATTCGCTTTTTCTCTCCCATTTACACTTTTCAAATTGTTCCTGACACCCTCACTCCACCAGCCCTATACGATTAACAGCCTGCCTGTATTATCCTGTTTAGCTATTGCAATAGATCTGATTTTAGCCTTTTCTCTAACCCAATCACCCAAAAACTGTTTGCTATCATTCATTTGTGATTTTATTATTCTTTTTCCCCCAGGCACTGTATCAACTTCTTTTTTAACAAATAGAGTATAAAAATCAACAGGTTATAGCTATCTGGGAATCATTGAATACACATGCAGAGTCTGGAAAAGGTAGTAAACAATTAATGCTTTGTGCTCCAGAAAGGGCCCACCAAAAATTTTCCAGTATCCTGGCAGGCCATTCCAACCCTGTCAAGCTGCAGGTTTCCAATTCAGGAAATATTCAGAAAACATACCTCCCAACATTTAGGAAACAGAAAGAGGGACAAAAAGATTTGAAGTTTTTTTTTGGCCATGCCCATTTTTGTGGCCACACCCCCTAATTACCATGTTCATTTTACATAATTTGGCATGTTATGCTAGTTTGAACACATTTCTGTGGTTTTATATGTTACTACAGTTTTGCAAATGAAAGTGAATCACCCATTAAGCTGTGAGTCTTCGTTCTTATCAAACTGTTACAAAAGTATGTTAAGAATCTATTCTGGGCTGTCTGCCAAGAGCCAATTAAGTTAGAAACTTTGTATCTGTTTCTGGCTGTTCAGTGCAGCAGATCAAAGAGAAGCTCGGGACTTATCAGTACAAATCCGTGACAGCAGGTTAAGCTGTCAAAAGCGGGACTGTCCCGCTCAAAACGGGACAGTTGGGAGGTATGCAGGAAAGGCTTAACAAAGGAAATATGATACATGGTAGGCTATTGGATAGATGATTATAGTTTAATTCAATGTAGGCCCTGACCAATTATTTTTAAAGAAATCAGAGCCATATTTTAACCAGTTATTTCTAGGTCACAGGAACTACATAATCAGAAAAGAAAGTCAAGGTAAAAAAATTCAGCTCAACCAAAGGCCATCTAGGAACTTCTCATAAGTATGTGCTTAAGCACTGCCAAGATTGTTGCATCTAATTTATGCTGAATTATTAGTAATCTGTGTTTATAAAGCACCAGCATATTCTGCAGCACTGAAGGTTATAAGATAAAGCAAACATACAAAATATATAAAAATACTGTGATATTGGAGGTCCTGCTTACTAGAGCTCATAATTTAAAACATTACCTATGAAAGAACACTTTTTTTTACCTATTTAATACAATGTATATCAAATGGTACTGGTCAATTCACACTGAACATTTTACATGAAACTTTCCATATTGTGTTCATCTCAGTGTTGAAATGAAAAATCTGTTTTTTTAATAGATAACATGCAAATAAGATAATACAGTAAGATTAACTAGTAACATCCCATGGGTCTTAATAAACGGATATGGAAAATACTCTACGCATTTAAGGGATTTAAAAAATACCATTCATTCATACAGCGTTTGATCGATGGATTAAAATCCTTCGAATCGTTCGATTCGAAGGATTTAATCGATTTTTCGTTCGATTGTTTGATCGAACTAATTGCGGTAAATCCTTCGATATTCGAAGTCGAAGGATTTACCTTCGGCAGTCGAATATCGAGGGTAATTAACCCTCGATATTTGACCCTATGTAAATCTGCCCCTTATAGTTCTAAGTCATGGTTACAAATAGCAAGGCATTTTGCCAATGCCAGGAACTCCCTGGTTTAGATCCAGGGACATTCTGCATACTAGTTGTAGCCTGCCAGGTTGTCTAGATGTCCTTTCCGCCACTCTGTGTTTCTTCTTGATAGTTCCCCTTAAAAAGAGGGAACTGTAAAGAAAATGTAAATTTAATATCAGCTTTAGCACACTGAAATAAGAAGTTTTCTAAATATACCGTGTATACTCGAGTATAAGCCGACCCGAGTATAAGCCGAGGTACCTAATTTTACCTACGAAAACTGGGAAAACTTATTGACTCGAGTATAAGCCTAGACACAACTATAGCCGTGTCTCCCAGCAGCGCACATTCCACCAAATCGACCCCCCCAGCGATCAACCGGACTTCTTTGCAAAGTTGATGGTGACAGAGAATTGCCAAATGGATTACTGTGTACATTGTCCCACTGTCCCACTACCATGTGCAGAGGGTGCTGTGTGATATTGCCATCACTGTTAATCTTTCGTATAACCAACAGAGGGCGCTGTGTGATATTGCAGTCACTGTTATTCTTTCATATTACCAACAGAGGGCGCTGTGTGATATTGCAGTCACTGTTAATCTTTCATATAACCAACAGAGGGCACACTGTTATTCTTTCATATAACCAACAGAGGGCACTGTGTGATATTGCAGTCTCTCCCCAACTGTTGGTATAGGAATGATTAAAAGTGACTGGAATCTCAGGTACTCCCAACTGACTCGAGTATAAGCCGAGGTAGACTTTTTCAGCACATTTTGGATGCTGAAAAACTCGGCTTATACTCGAGTATGTACGGTAATCAAATAGAAATTCCGTATTATTTATGAAATAATCAAGTTTATCTTCACTATCCCTCTCTCTGCATCTGTTTCTCTTGATTCTCTCTTCATGCAGCAGTTCGGTGTCAGATATTCATAGACTGTTAGATCCAGTATATCTTATAGGGGGGCTCCTTTTGCCCAGAAAATGTATTAGAGCTCACTCTACAAAAATCACCAGACAACATGTCTCTCTTCATGCAGGATTTGTGCAAAAGGCAGTTATTTTGTTAGATTTTGTTTGTACTAGAATCAGTTATTTGAGTGAGCTCATCTGCATACATCTGCTAGGAAAGGAAAGAATGATTGCAGACATTCAACTTTGCTGTAACACTACCAAACGGTGTCATCCCTATAGAAACAAATCACATTTTTTCTTCCTTTTTTAACTTGAACACTGTTTAAAGGCAATTTATAATTTGTTGCTAAAGGCAATTTAGGAGCTGTGTTAGTCAATAAGCTGTAAAAATGCCAGGCTTTTAAACAAAACAGGGATTGTTTGTCCTTATATTGCATTATATTCAAGCCAACTACATCAAAGTCACCCCAAGGACTACATTTTTACCTGCAATTTATAAATAGGAGCAGTGGCCATCTCCTACCCTTTCCAGGAGAGGATCTCTTATCTTTGTATGAATTTTGTGGTCACAGCCTCATTGCCCTTATTGCACCCCACCTTATGGTTTAAAACTTAGTTGTGAGCACAACTTTCTATTTTTTTTTCATAATCGTTTTATTTCTTTGTGCATTTCAAATGAAGTAACATTTTAACAAACAAAATAAAGTAAATAAAGAAAACAAATGTTAAGTACAGATCAAGTTTTGAAATCAAAATGATGATTAGCATCTTTGAATCTTACCAAAGTGACCATCAAGTCAGTTCAGGGATACCTCCATCTTTAAGAATATAAACAACTTGCTCAGTTTACTTTGTGTAGGTGGCATGCCAAATAATTAGTATTTTATAGTTACAGTAATTGGCTGTTGAGGTAATGACTCCTGGGGGGTTCGGTAGTATCCGTAGCCTCCCGGACAGGTCTGGCGCCTCTTATTAGTTCTGTTTCATACCATGTTGTATGTTGGAAAGTTTGTGTGGTTAACTGTCTAGTAGTTAGTGGTAAAGTACTTATGTAGGTTAACCTATCACAAAATGTTTGTGGGCTTTTCCTTGTTTGTCAAGGTTTCTACCCAGTCTAGTTGTAAGATGTATTGTAATTTTTGTTGTACTAGAGAGATAGGTGGGGGAGATTGGGATAACCACTTATGGAGAATAGCTTTTCTGGCTGCTGTTGCTGCTAGACGTTCTCCTACGTTTTTCTGGTTTAGAGATGTTTATAGTGGACGGGAATTAACTTAATATGGACCATGCAGCGGTGATAACCATAACTTTCCATTTTTGCAAAAATAGTGTCACTAGTCTGCTCAAAACTCACATACATGGTGGTGACCAAAAAGGCATGCACAGCAATATAACGTTTGGGACATAGAATGGATGTTTCCTTTTACAATATCCAGTAGCAGTTGAACATGAATAAATTCTTTGTTGTATTCTATCTATCTAGTTTAGTATAGGCATATATACAGTATTTATATACTGTATAGTTCACAAAGCCAGCACTCACATCACTGAAGTCCTGCTGGCCTGGGTGCAGTTCAGGATAAATCCATAGATCCATAGCAGAGAAGGAATCCACACTCTCACGACTTTAAGGGAAAGACAATATAATATACTTGTGCCCTACACTGGCAAAACTGATGTGTTTATTTAAGAAAAACAACTATAATTTAAATAAACAAGCTGCTGTGTAGCCATGGGGGCAGCTATTCAAGCACAGGACACATAGTAGATAACAGATACGTTTGGAAGAATCTCATTGTATACTACAGAGTTTATCTGTTATCTACTGGGTAACCTGTGCCCTTTCTCCTTTTTTAGCACTAAATGGCTGCCCCCATGGCTACACTGCAGCTTGTTTATAAAAGCCCTGAAGCAAACACAGCAGTTTTACCAGTGTAGCAAAACAGTACATTATATTTCTATTACTTTAGGACATGTTAATTTCTTTGGTGTTACTGTTACTTTAAGGTTAAAAAATAGGTTGTTTATTGGGGGGAGACTAATGTTTCTGCTAATCCACTATATTTTGTCAAAGTGCAAATAACAATACATACACTTGTCTTAAAGGGGTTGTTCACAATCCAAACACTTTTCAGTTCACTTGTCTTCAGATTGTTCACCATAAACAAGGACTTTTTTCATCTTTTATTTTTTATTGTTTCCCAAAATTTAAGTTTAAAGTTTAATATTCCTGTCTTTGGTGTTTCAGTCTGGCAGCTCAGGAGGAATGAAGCCCGTTTAGGGCTGACATGGGGTTAGGCGGGGCCCCCCTTCCTCCCAGGTGTAGCCTAGTCTCTCACTCCCCAGCCCCCAGGTAAGAACAATGGAGGGGGCTAACAGTGAAGGAGAAAAGCGGGACAGGCTAGGGGAGGAGGCAAGGGGAGGAGTGCTGGTACGAAAGGGGTTTTAAGGGGTTGTACAGTAAAATAATTCAGACTTACTTGTGTTTTTTGTCTCAGTGATCAGGGAGCAGATTCTGAATGGTTACAATTTGCTGCATTTATTTGATACATTTCTCAGCAGTATCTGTAGAATATTAGCAACTATTGAATCAATTCTAACAGCTGCCTGTAATGAAACAAAGGGATTCTGCTCAGCAGGGACAACACATATTTCAACTAAATATATCAATTTAAACAGTTAAAGGAAAACTATACCCCCAAAATGAACACTTAACCAACAGATAGTTTACATCATATTAAGTGGCATATTAAAGAATCTTACCAAACTGGAATATATATTTAAGTAAATCTTGCCCTTTTACATTTCTTGCCTTGAACCACCATTTCGTGATGGTCTGTGTCCTGCCTCAGAGATCACCTGACCAGAAATACTACAACTCTAACTGTAACAGGAAGAAGCGTTGAAACAAAAGACAGAACTCTGTCTGTTAATTGGCTCATATGACCTAACAAGTATGGTTTGTTTGGTGTGTTTGTGTGCACAGTGAATCATATGATCCCAGGGGCCAGCTCGTATTTTTTAAAATGGCAATTTTCTATTTATGATTACCCAATGGCACATACTATTAGAAAAGTATATTTACATGAAGCAGGGTTTTACATATGAGCTGTTTTATGCAATATCTTTTTATAGAGACCTACATTATTTGAGGTATACTTTTCCTAAAGAGTCTGCAAACCCCCCCCCCGAGTTGAAAAATTAAACTTTACACTTTAATATTAGAGAAACGGTCACAAATAGAAAATGGAAAGTAATTAGAAAAAGTAATTATTTCTGGAACCAACTGAACTGACTGAACCAACTGAACTTTAAAAACATGTAGTGGTGGAAAAGGTACTAAAATTACAACATCACATGTCACTGGAGTTAGACAGTGTTAACAAAACATCACACAGCATTGTTTGATGTGTAGAAAACCTTCACACTGCATAATAAGAATTGCAAAACTTAGTCAGGCATCTCAATTTAGAGCTAAATCAGAAAGCCAATCTCCGGACCTTAATCCAATAGAAAACTTGTGTTTCTGTGGCAAAACCCAGAAATGCAGAAGAATTGTGGAATGTAACAGGTGCCAGAAGTTGGTCGACTCCATTTAACACAGATGTGCAGCAGTTCACACAAACACTGATTATTCAACTAAATAATTAGTTCAGTGATTCAAATGAAAGCAAAATCTTGAAACATTTTTCAGTTTATACAGTAAATCACGGGTGTCCAAACTTTTTGTAACAACGGCCAGATTTGACGAGGTGAAAATGTGTGATGGCCGACCATTCAGCCTGACATTCTTTGAACCATAAACATCATTTAACTTATTTCAACAAGGAATCACGTAGCCATAGCAATAATATTTGGGCACATTAGTGAAATGATCTGCCACTTTGTCAATACTGCTGCCTGTGTGCTGAAGGTGTAAGCAATAGACACGTAGTGACGTGACGCTCTCATATACTTTTATCAGTTTACTATACTGGCACGTCAATACGTCTATTGCACCTTCAGCCCTACAGAAGTATACAAGAGCGGGGCGTCACTACATACCAGTACGTGTCTATTGCTAACACCTTCAGCACACAGGCAGCAGTATAGACCAAGTGGCAGATCATTTCACTTATGTACCCAAATATTACTGCTACCGCTACGTGTGCTGGAGGGCCGGTGTAAATTTGAAAATGGCCCACAATTGGCCCCCTGGCCTGACTTTGTACATGCCTGCAGTAAATGTTTGAATTTATTAAGAAGAATGCAAACACCACTATTATTTGGACAGCCTAATATTTCATTTTCTTCACTTTCTGTAAAGTAATAACACAAAATTGATACATTTTGTTCATGTTTTGATTTGGAATATAATGTGTAGTGTTCCCAATGAATTTGCGTGTATGGAAATAAAAGCTATAATAAGGATTTTGAGCTTTATTCACTTTTTCAAACACACTACTATTATTCTGAATGTGTATGTGTGTGTGTATTGTGTGTGTATATTGTGTGTATATTGTGCTTGTGTGATAGGTCTGTATAGATATGTATAGGTAAATGTTCCCCTCTATGGAGAAAAACACTACACTATATATAGGAATATAGTGACTTGCATCTGAAGTTGCACACTGCACTTGTGCTCATAAATAATCCCTATAGTTTATTATGAGAGTATTCCAGTTAGAATTTATCAGGTAAGATGTTCAGATCAACATTATCAAATGGAGAATTTTTAATGCTCAATAAAAATAACAAATGGAATTTATGTGTAAAGGACAAAATAAGACTCAATATAATTTGTCAGCTACACATTAGAATTTCAATACAATTTGATTTCCCCTAAATCTGGCAGTAATATTTTTTTACATTAAGGAGATCAGCCAAATCCATCATATAATTGAACATCAGTTAAAGGGGTTGTTCACCTTCCAAACACTTTTTTCAATTTAGTTGTTTTTAGATTGTTCCCTAGAAATAATGACTTTTTCCAATTACTTTCCATTATTTATTTTTTACGTTTTTTCCAAAATCTAAGTTTAAAGTTGAATGTTCCTGTCTCTGGTGTTTGAGTCTGACAGCTCAGTAATCCAGGTGCAGATTCTGAGCTGTTACAATTTTGCAACATTTAGTTGATACATTTCTCAGCAGCATCTCTGGAGTATTAGCAACAATTGTATCAAGTCTAAGAGCTGCCTGTAATGAAACCCAGAGATTCTGCTCAGCAGGGACAAAGATTAGAAATGTATCAACTAAATATATCAATTTAGAACAGTTTACAGGATCGGCGACCCCCCCTCCCAGAGCTGCTTCAGAAGGAGAGAAATTACACTTTATACTTCAATATTAGAAAAACCGTGACACATAGAAAATAGAAAGTCATTGGAAAAAGTCGTTATTTCTGGTGATCTATCTGATAACAACTAGTTGTTTGAAGGTGAACAACCCCTTTAATATAATCTACATATATCTTTTTATTTGCTTGCCAAGTTAGCAAATATTTTTTCTTTGCTCCATTATTGCAGCTGTTATTTCACAGCTGGCATGCTTACCTTAACAGCACCATGGAGTTAGTTCACTGCACACACATTTGTTCAAGGGCTTAAAGATTGGGCAGCTGTCTTGGGAGCCTTGGTACCACATAATGAAAAAAAAATTGCAAAAGGTACAGCCTGGAACTCTCTTGGGGCATCTTCTCCTCTAACTTCAGCCACGATTCCAGGGTTTGTTTACTTTTGTAGTATTCACTGTAGACTTTGGGATGTGCATTTGTTAGTTTCCTACAAAACAGAAAGTACAAAGTATTATCTAGTTGGGGATTGTTCAGAAATAGGCTTAGCTGGACAAAAACTGTCATCAACTGACCATCTCACTGGGCTAGGGATGTGCTCTGCAGCTCAGATCAGATAAGCTCAATTTGGCCCACAACTTAGGCAAATACATAGTTCCATTGATAAGTTGGGTTGAAAAAAGACCAAACTCCCTCAAGATCAACCTGTCCAAATAAAACCCATCGCCCATACATACACACAAACTATGTATACCAATATCTATTAGGTATTAACTGAATCTGCCATTACAACATCATTCGGCCGGGCATTCCACAACCTCACTGCCCTCACTGTGAAGAACCACCTACATTGCTTCAAATGAAAGTTCTGTTCCTCTAGTCTTAAGAGGCGGCCTTTGGTGCGATGATCAATTTTATGGAAAATATCTCCCTGTATATTTCTATAATATCCTCTTTTATACTTGTTTATGTCCCTTCACATCTTTTTTCCAAATAAAAAAACCCCAACCGTGACAGTCTACACTCATAATTTAAATCTTCTGTCCCTTTAAACAGTTTAGTTACACATCTCTGCCCTCTCTCTAGCTCATTATTATCCTTCTTAAGGATTAAAAACCGCACTGTATATGCAAGGTGAGGCCTTACCTGTGACCTATAGAGAGGCAAAATTACATTTTCATCCTTTGATTTAAAGGAGAACTAAAGCCTTACTAAAGAAGTAGGCTAGAAAACCACAGCCCTTTAGTAGTAAAGATCTGTGTCTCCAAAGATGCCCCATATTCTTTTCTGCTGATTCATTGCACATGCTCTGTGCTACTGTCACTAACTAAGCTTAGGGACCTACTCATAATATACTGTACATATAGAATATAAATGTCACAATATAAGGCTGATTAGTAATTAATACAGATAATTACTACAGGGCAGCATAGAAACCAATGCAACTAGTATCAGAATTTAATAATCAGCCCTGTAGTATCATCTAATATTACAGTCAGCCTCATTGTCTGCTTGATAATTTGCAATGACTCCTAAGCTTAGCTTCTCAACAGCTGCTCAGAGCCCACTGACCATGTGAGTGTCGCAGACACTTTCCAAGATGCTGCTGTTGAGAAGATGAAACTTTAGGCTGGTGCAAGTTCAGTATATAAAATATGGCATTTTTAGCCATATTCCTTTTTAGGGGTTAGTTCTCCTTTGAAGGGGACCTGTCACCCAGACATAAAAAGCTGTATAATAAAAGTCCTTTTCAAATTAAATATGAAATCCAAATACTTTTTTTATTAAATCATTCATAGTTGTAAACTAATTTAAGAATCTCAGCTGTCAATCTAATATTGCCTGCCACCTCAATGCCTTACTTTCACTTTCCATTTTGCACTTCCTAGATGTCATTGTTTTCCACACATTCCCACAGTTCTCTTCACCGTTTAATGGTGTAGCCAGTGCATTGGTATGGACATCAGGTCTGCCATTCTGGTGCAAAGTTAATATTTTGAGATGTTGAAATGCTTGCCTTAATAACAGTGTCCACAAAATGGCTTCTATCTTCTTGCTATAATTATGAGTTCCCAGACCAAAGGAAACAAGATTCAAATAATTTATATAGTGCAATTAAAGTTCATTTTGCTTGACTAATGTGATAAAATAAGATTGGGAATAATTTTTTAGAGTGATGGGTCCCCTTTAATGCTCTTTTTTATGCAAGACAGTACTTGTACAGTACAGTATTTGTTTTAGTAGCCACAGAATGGCACTGCCTTGTATTAGACAATTTATCTACAAAAATCCCCAGATCCTTCTAAATTAAGGAAACTACCAACAAATTGCTATTTAGCATATAACTTGCATTTATATCAATTCTACAAAAATGCATAACCTTGAATTCACCAGTTTGCTGCCCAGCTCTCCAATTTAGTCAAAACTCTCTGCATGGAACTTATAGTTTTTAACAATTTATTATTGTCAGTAAAAGTAGAGACAGTACTTACAATGCCAACCTCAAAGTCAATAATAAACACATTAAAAAGCAAAGTACAGACCCCTGCTGTACAACACTGATCCAATTAGAAAATGCCCTATATACTGCCACTCTTTGTGATCTATCCTTCAGTCAGTTTAATTAATTAAAGAGGTATGTCAATTACAAAGCTAAACTCTTTTTTAACTCTGGAATGAATACCATCTGGAATTATTATCCATCAATAGCTATATTACTACAACTGGGTCTATTTAAAAGAAAAATGTCATACTCATGCTTATGGTTAATTGTACAATTGTACTTATGGCAATATCTTCCCCTTCTCCTTGTTTCATCCAAAATCTGAATAAACATAGAATATTTTAAAAAAGGAAACCTTAATATATTATTTCTGTCTCTACAGTGTGGGAGCTCTTGTGGGCCTGTCCATAGCAGCTGTGGTTCTGCTGGCATTTATCATTACTGTGTGTGTTCTCTGCTATCTCTTTATCAGCAACAAGCCACACAACAAGCTGGACACCGGTCTGAGCTTACAGACAACAGGTGAGTTTCTTGTGGATCACATTCTACATACAGCTACATCTAAGCAACTGTTTAATATTGCCCTGGTCGGCCTGAACCTGAAAGTGGGCCTATTACAGAAAACAAAGAATAGACATTACACACATTGTAAAACCAGTTCAAGGAGACACGGTTTACACTACAGACTGACTTTAATTAAGTACATGCAGTTAAAAGACAATTAGGAATAGTGCACAAAGAAAAATATATGAGTAATAGGTTTAAATAAAGTGTTAATTCTAAAATAAAAACTTGAATCAGATTGTACTTGTAATGGAAACAGGGCAGAATGGTTAAATACTGATGGATTATGTTGTAGAAAACAGAGCCTCATTACTTGAGACAATCAGGAAAAATATGCACATAAAATAACCTAAAATACTGCATATTGCATATTACAGTTTTTGGAGCATCACTGTAATGCACTTTGCTGGTTACGAGGTGTTTTATGCAACTTTAAAATACCAATGCAGATTGTTCTGTATTTTTACCCACAATGCAGCCTTGTCCACATTTGTCCTGTATAATAGAGGGCACCTGCACATTTTAGCAATGAAGGTGTCTTGTTCAAATGTTATTGTGTGTTGAAAGACCAATATGTACTTGGTGTTGCCAGAAGTTGTGGTGCCATATTGTCATATTCTTGTGTGTCTTGTAGTCTATGCGTATGTGTGAATGGCATCACTTCTTGCACAACAATGTTTGTGATGTCAAAGATAGAGTTCGTCTTGCATTATGATGTGTGTTGGGTTTGAAAAAGTAGAGATTTTCTTATATGAACTAAAGATAGGATTGCAACCTTTTAAAATGCAGGAATCTGCACAGGGGGGTGCCAGTGACATCAGTGGTGGGACCGCTTTATGTTGGAGGCGGGCCAGTGACATAAAGGGCCAGGACAGTGATGCTGAGAGGCGGGACAATGACATGGCAGTCCATGATTGTCCAAATCTCAAGTGCAGCAGGGTACAGGACTGCCACATTTTCAGACTTCTGAAAACTGTGCAAGCAGTTTTGAACTGGGTAGCGGGTGTAAAAACCTGACTGTCCAGTTCAAAAGCAAACAGATGGCAACCCTTAATAAAATACTTGAATGTGAAGAGTATGTAACTATATAGCTATGCTGGGAATCTGCAAGCTTTCCACAGTTATATTATTATAAAAATGATCTTGTTGGGGATATTGGGAGATTGCAAGAACAACATAAAAGAATAAGAATACCTTATTAACCAACCAATATCTCCACTTATTTCCTCTCTTTCTCTTTACGCCTGCCTTCAGGAGGCTGACTTTTTTTTAGGGCCAAGGAAAGGCTAATTTGCTGCAGACTGTCAAAATGTAAGGCACCTCTAAATGATTGAAATCACTTTAAATATTATAAAAAAGCTGACTTTTTTTAAGGACCTCTGCCTTAGGCCCAGAATGTATATAACTACACTTACAGACACTTACAGAGATTTTATCCTACTACTACATAGGCTAGATTGCCTATTATCTTCATTTACATTTTGCTATTAACGATTTCACCCCCCCAAACATACCGATAAAAATGTGATTACCACATAAAATACATTTCTACTGTTTTTGCTAGATTCAGGGACAGTTTTTACTCCAGTGCTGTTAGACTGTATAACACACACCAATGTAGCAAGTGATAATATATATATATATATATATATATATATATATATATATATATATATATATATATGAAAACTGTTATCACTGAGTTGCAGCTGCATTCAGTTTGACATTGCCTATGAAGTCCCTAGAATGAGTATGGAGAGACTCGAGAGAGTCTCTGCAGTTGGGAAAGAATATATATACCAGGGATCCCAGATTTTCCTGAATTGTTCATGTCTATCCATAAATATGCTTGTCAGCTTTCATTAGTCATAATCCAGTTAATTTTATCCTTAAAGTGGGAATTGAGGATAAAGGTAATTTTCCAAAACTTTGTGATTGTAATTTCCGTTGCCAAGGAGTATAACGTTATCAAGGCTCTTGTGCAGTTGTCAATGTTTGGTATCTTAAAGGAGAACTAAACCCTGAAACTGAATGTAGCTAAAAATGCCATATTTTATATACTGAACTTATTGCACCAGCCTTTCAGCTTCTCAATAGCAGCAATGATCTAGGACTTCAAACTTGCCACAGGGTGTCACAATCTTGGAAAGTGTCTACGACACTCACATGTTCAGTGGGCTCTGAGCAGCTATTGAGAAGCTAAACTTAAAAAAGGTAATTAGGTTGGCCTGTAATATAAGTTGATGCTGATTATTAAATTTTTATGCTAGTTGTTTCTGTGCTACCATATAGTAATAGCACAGTATTCATTACTAATCAGACTTATTCTGTGATTTACAGTATATTCTATGTGTACTGTATATTGTGAGTCAGTCCTAAGCTCAGTAAGTGACAGCAGTACAGAGCATGAAAAGACGACGGGGAGCTACTGGGGCATCTTTGGAGACACAGATCTTTACTGCTAAAGGGCTTTGGTTGCCTTGGGCTGGTATAGAAGCCCAAAACATAATGTACAACATTTCCAGCCTACTTCTTTAGTAAAGCTTTAGTTCTCCTTTAGAGGACATATTCAGTAGTTTAGCAAAATGCATAATTTCCATGACACTTAAAATTCACTTTAAGTTTAACATTGCTTACATTTGCTCTTATTTGATGTCAGGGGGACATGCAGATGAGGACAGGTCAGTGGGGTTCTAAGCTAGTGCACATGCCTGGGACCTACTCATTCACTTGCATTGCATTAATCCTAGTTGTTGCCAAAATCATTATTAGTATGCAAATAAGTGATGTAGGGACTGGGCATACGCAAAAGCCCTCTCTAAAGCTTTCTACTCACTACTAATCTCTGCATTTACCGAGAGGAAGAGGGAATCTTTCCTCCAACAATTGCATTTTTTGTAGGCTTCATGGGTAGGTCATGAATATGTATTATCCATGCCTTTGTTTAATATAACAAACAGCTTTTTTTCAGACAACCAATGATAGTTAAATACAACACGAATGAACTGTATAGAAACTGGAACTTCTCTTTCAAAGAAGGAACTTTACAACTAGGCTGACACACAAGGCTAACCAGCTAGAGTCACGGCTTTTATGTGGTCCTCTAGAGGGATTCTATAGCCCCATTTCTACTCAGTGGCACCATAGATGTCTTTGTATAATATCATAATTTTAATGTATAGGATAGAAATAATTGTTATGTCAAGTGATGTGATTTATTTTTATTTTACGTTTACAGGTCCTTTACTATCCATTCTGATTTCCTATTTAAGGCTGATTATATTTCCAATAACCTACCTATTAATAAGACTAGCTAAAACAGTGTTAATACCTATGTATTAACTATTATATATGACATAGTTGCAGGACTGAATTTCATAGGATTAAACCTGATACAAGCATTGAAAAATGTTGAAATTGTGTTACCATTCAAAGCAGTCCTTGAACAGTTATATCTGCAGTCATAGATGAACAGATGTAAAAAAAATAGACATTCATGATTAGAAGTCCTTGACCTGCATTCTGCACTATGTGAGACACATTTAGTTCTTTCTGAAACCTTCTGTTGCTTGTTTGTTATTTTCTTTTTCCATAGACTCAGCAAGTAGCTAAATTGGAGACCTTCCTGGCTTTGTTTAATCTCTATTTAGAGAATCTGAATACACATTAGTGTGCAATGACAAATAAAAACGTTTTACTGTTGGAAGGTCAGGTGCTGCAGAATGACAGCATTTCTCTGGCAGTTGTTCACTGAACCCATTTCTCTCAAGTATCTCTATTAAATAATCATACTTTTGTTAAGAATATCCACCATATTTCATTAGCATTTCTATAAAAAGAAATTTTTGTAGTCCACAGTTTTCTGTTCCACAGTTTGACCACAAGTGCAGTTGTGGTGTCCTCTAAATTGGCTGCAGTCAGTTGGATAAGAAATCCAATTCAATAAAGGTACTTACCTGGAATTACTTCCAAAGGTGGCAGTAGCTCCAGGGTTCCTAGTGTGCGATACACCAATAAATGCAGCATGCTTATGTCGAAAGAACAAATTTAATTTTGATGGTGAGCGCCAGAAGTCAGATACTTTTGGCACTCAAAGTTCAAGAGCAGCTGAATTACTTTTCATATATCAGCTGCTATTGTGTCAGGCACAACTCCCTCTGGTAACAACAATGATGCTGTAATTATGGGTAAAAAAAACATTGCATTATGGGTAAAAACATGGTGAGTGCATTGAAAACTGCAATTTGCACACAACAGTTGCAGTCGTAAATAGCTCCTCTTATCTCTAGGTTTACCTTACACTTCTATCTGCCGATAGCAAACTTATATGAAAATGCCTAAACATTTGAATAAACTGAGGTAAAATGTGTATTACAAATTAAGTAGGCCAAATCAGAGTGAGGATAAGGAACCCCATAAAATGATGTGAGAATAGCCTTAGGTTGTTCCTGTTATAACATAATCTAGGAATGGGGAGACAAAAAATGTGAACTATTCAGTTTCCTGTTCCACCGAGGAGAGTATTGTGTTGTTTAGTTCATGAGGTAGTACCTGCCAGACTATAGGGACGTAACTGGTAGGGCTTAGGTAGAAAAGACAATTTCTTGGAGCTCACTGTGAGGTCTTGGTATGTCAGATGAGGCACACATGTTGTGTAAACTTGGTGCATAATATTATACTGTGAATATTTTGTGGAACTAGGTAAGTACTGTGCCATCTCATCTCAATAAATCTACTGTTTCTGTTTAAGAACCAATGGCGCCCAAGATTCTTCATCAATGTGTTGGAAATAGTTCAACCTCGTAACTCTTCCTTCTGTATTTCTGCAATGGCCTAGCAGAACTACAGATCAGAATTTTGCCATAAAAGTATTTGCCTGATGCTTTTACATTACCTTTCTTACTACCCTGCCATATTTGTGCAGCAGTAGTCCGTTAGCAACTAACAGGTTAAGAAGGGACAGTCAGGGAAGCTAAACAGTCAGGTTTAGGAAATGTTAGTGACAATTACTTACAAAAGCAGAACTATCAGCAAAAAACGATCAACATGACTTATACTAACTTTTAATGTAGATTAATATTTTGAAAAGAAAAATTTTAGTGTCAGTATCACTTTAACTGGAATTGACCCACCTGCTCAACTGGATGGCAGTAGATGGAGTATGGGTGGTGTATATACACAGGAGTTTTTTTTTATTTGAAAGCTCATTATGATTCTGTTGCTCTGGGAGAATTAGGGATTGCAATTTACAAGAGAAAAGTCATACTTGATTAACAGCAATGATAACCCTGGGTCGTCTTGTATAAATGAACTTGAAATTAATTGTAAGTGCGATGGATGCAATGTAAAGATAATTCAACTGTTTTTATGTACCTGGAAAATTTGACATTAACATCACTTCTCCATTTGAACTGGAACGCCCTGTTGTATCTCTGTTCCCTTTATCTAAATTACCTTCAGAGGCATCCATCGTCTATTAAAGGGATACTGTCATCAGAAAACATGTTTTTTTCAAAACCGATCAGTTAATAGTGCTTCTCCAGCAAAATTCTGCACTGAAATCCATTTCTCAAAAGAGCAAACAGATTTTTTTATATTCAATTTTGAAATCTGACATGGGGATAGACATTTTGTCAATTTCCCAGCTGCCCTTGGTCATGTGACTTGTGCCTGCACTTTAGGAAAGAAATGCTTTCTTGCAGGCTGCTGTTTTTCCTTCTCAATGTAACTGAATGTGTCTCAGAGAGACATGGGTTTTTACTATTGAATGTTCTTAGATCTACCAGGCAGCTGTTATCTTGTGTTACTGAGCTACTATCTGGTTACCTTCCCATTGTTCTTTTGTTTGGCTGCTGGAGGGGAAAGGGAGGGGGGTGATATCACTCCAACTTGCAGTACAGCAGTAAAGAGTGATTGAAGTTTATCAGAGCACAAGTCACATTACTTGGGGCAGCTGGGAAATTGACAATGTGTCTAGCCCCATGTCAGATTTCAAAATTGAATATAAAAAAATCTGTTTGCTCTTTTGAGAAATGGATTTCAGTGCAGAATTCTGCTGGAGCAGCACTATTAACCGAATCATTTTGAAAATTTTTTTTTTTCCCATGACATTATCCCTTTAACTTTTTGCCACTGTCAAACACCACCCTCCTTAACTTGGGATTGTTATTCAGGATTTCAGCTCTTATTATACTTCCCTTTGCCATGGGTTGGTTCGGTTAACTGATTTTGAATGCAATAGTCTAGGTTTCTTGGGTTTACCTCTTTCTAATTTTATTTTATTTATAGCAGCAATAACTCTTGCGGCTTTACCTCCCAGTAAACATTTGTGTTTTGTATTTTTTTAAAGTTTATGCTATATTATTATAGTGCTCTGTCAAACTGCAGTCTATGTGATGGCTATGCTCAGAAACAGGTTTCTTGCTACAGTGTTTGTTGTACAGGGTTTTATAGTGACTATGACACATGAAGGTCTGTGACACAAGAGGAACAATACAGTATACAATACAATAATGTGCAGTATCACTTTTATAAAATTCCCCTATCTATATAGCGCCCACATATTACAAAGCACATTTACATCAGCCCCTGCTCCATTGAAACTTACAGTCTACATTCATGCACACATGAATGAAATAACTTTTAAAACCCTAGGCTTCCTTCCCGCTCCTATTCAGAAATGCTAAAAGTACTTACCTGTTTGCTGTGCCTGTTTAGAAAATGCAAAGTAATGCAGTTGGGGTTGATGGGTGCCATCTCATTCTGCTTGTTGTCCTCTTCTCAACAATTCCTTAAAATTCCCACATGAACATTTAAAGGCACTGAAGCTTTATCCAAATTTGCCTCACTGCATTCTGACAACCCTCACCTGATAATTCTGGGAATATGGAATACTCCCCTGTATTACATCATCTGTAATTCTTTCCTGACACATAACCAAACATTTGAAATGGGTTGGTGGAAGCAGACACAGATATTGGATGGAAAGAGACTGTGGAAACTAATAGGAACTGAACCATTACACAAGTACTGACAGGTGGCAGTGCTAAGTTTTTAAGTTGTTTGTAATGAGAATATATTATTCATTACAAACAGGAAGATCCTCATCTGGTATTTCTCAGTGGATTCATGTGATAATACCTAATATCTAAATTCCCCTTACCTTCTGGATCTGCTGTCTTTTTATTTGTATTTTCATGTCATCTAATGGCCACAGTTATAAAAGTCCTAATATACAGTAAAATTTTTTTATTCTTCCCTGATCTTTATCAGGATGCAGCAATGTGTATATTAAAACAAACTGTACTATATTCCTTTGTAATCTTTAGGGGCTAATGGTTGTTGTAATGAGTTTGCTTATCCTCAGTTTCCAGCTGAACATGTTTCTGTTAGATACATTCTAGCTTTATAACTGCTTTTATAGTGATTGCCAATTCCAATTCTGTCTTCTGTTATTTTACATTCTGCAGGTAAATGGATTTTGCTCTTCTAAATAAGACCTGTACTGTAATAGCATGTTATGTTTCTGTGATAAAAGTGCCTGCTCGGGATATTTCATTGGGCAACAGGTAGGATACATGCTTTAATTAACCAAACTCAATAAAAGCCTAAAAGCTCCAGTGAGAGTTATACATAGACAGCTGGCAATGGCCCAAGAAGAAGTTCAGTAGTTAATGGCAGCTACGAACATTGTCTTTATAGTAAATAGTAACTCTAAAAGCTTTGTAAAGCTTGTAAATGAAACTTACAGAGCTTACAGACCAATTTAGTCAACCAAATTGTGCCATGTGTGCTAAATTTAGCAAAGTACGGTCTTCATTAAAGGAACAGTAACACAAAAATTGAAAGTGTTTTAAGGTAATGAAAATATAATGTAATGTTGCCCTGCACTGGTGTTTTTGCTTCAGAAACACATCTATATCTTATATAAACAAGCAGCTGTGTAGCAATGGGGGCAGCCATTCAAAGCTGAAAAGGGAGAAAAGGCACAGGCTACTTAGCAGATAACAGATCAGTTCTGTAGTATACAATAGAATTCTTCAGAACTGATCTGTTGTCTGCTGTGTATCCTGTGCTTGAATGGCTGCCCCCATGGCTACACAGCAGCTTATTTATATAAACTATAGTAATGTTTCTGAAGCAAACACACCAGTTTTACCAGTGCAGGGCAACAGTACATTACATTTATCTAGTATAGGTCAATCTAAAAAAAAAAAAAACTGGATTTGCTGAGTAATCAATGAAGACGTTTCACTACTCATCCGAGCAGCTTCTTCAGTTCAACTGACTGGTGTGGGAAGTTCTCGGCATATAAACTCTTCCACTAATCCATTTACAATGGCACATTGTAACTCTTCAAAGAGGTGACATCTGAAGAAACTCACAGAGGTTTATATGCCAAGAACTTCCCACACCAGTCAGTTGAACTGAAGAAGCTGCTCGGATGAGTAGTGAAACGTCTTCATTGATTACTCAGCAAGTCCAGTTGTTTTTAGATTGACCTATACTAGATATACCATGACCTGGATGAATGAAAATCTTCATAGTCACAGTACATTACATTGTCATTCATTTAAAACACTTTTATTTCTTGGTATTACTGCGCCTATAACCATCATAGAATCACTGATATATGCCCCAATTTTTGGAAGGGAAAACGTTAAGAACCCATGACCTCCAGGCTCTGAATGTTTCCTTGAAGATTTTTGATAAACCATTTGGAATATTTAGTAAAATAATTTAATTCTTGTGTGAGCATGTTTCTTGTTTAATATATAAAGATTTATATCCTTTAAATAGGATTAAATAATTATAAAAGAATGTAATATTTAATGAGACATTTCTGCAAATGTCTTGTCCTTTAATAATTATGGGTCTAAAATAATTCCAAGCCTGTTCCCATCTGGCCTATTCTAAAAGCACACTTTCTTTCTTTTTATTCTACATATTAGTAAAACTCACCAAATAATCTTCCACTGCTTATAAAAAGCATGACTGTTATAAGATTGAGATAGAAGCTGTAGTAAAATATAAATCACATCTACCGGAGAAATATATTTGCCAGAAATATGAAAGGTTCAGGAAATGAATTCTATTTAGAATAAGGGCAGATCCAGAGCTCCGAGGGCATGTCTATTTCAAGTATTTATGAACAAGAATGATCATAATATCAAATAAACATCTTTCCAATATCTTGATTTCCTCTAATGTATTCTGAAGAAATTCACTAGAGACTCTATTCACTATAAAGCACATCCTCTGCTTTTTTTAAAAAAAGATACTGACATGATTTAAAAAATTTATATCCCTGTCATGTCCAAGACCTTATGTCTAGGATCTTGTTTGTAGAACACAAAACATTTTCTGATGTTCTAGGACCCACTCACCTTAGATGCTGAGAAAGTTAGATTGAATACGGCAATATTACCCTATTCAAGTGGGCTGAAAATGGACCTGCAAAGTAAGTGAATTGGGCCTAAAAGAAATATCAACACCAGGTTGAATGGCAGAGATATGATTAGAGGATTAGAACATGGAATAGCACCACTTGTCCTTTGAAATACAGGTATGGGATCCATTATTCAGAAAGCTCCGAAATACGGAAAGGCCGTCTCCCATAGACTCTATTATAATCAAATAATCCCAATTTTTAAAACGTATTTCGAACGTATAATCAAGTAAGTACAGTAAGTCACTTTACTGTAATTTACTTTACTCTAAGAAGTGAAAATTTGTGCATGTTAATCAGCATGTTCCTTACCCACAATGCACTTGCTTGCCATGTACCAATTATTTTTAAATTATGTGATTTTTCACTTTCCTGTGGTGTGATATATTGGTTTAAATTAGAATATTACCGTCTGTAATCTATCCAAAGTAATGTGTCATTAAGTATGTGAGTGATTATTACAATGACCCTGGGCTTATTCCAGAGAGTACCATTATTAAGAGACTGTGTGCCTGTGATTTTAATTTGTGTTGTTTTATTCAATCATTTTTTTTCCATATCAAGGATCAAAGGTGAAGTTTCATGTATGTTTAATCGGGGAATGAATAAATGATTGCATATAGATGTATATATATATATATTACTAATACAAAGCATATATGGAGACAGTTTAATTCAGATTGCAAACAATTAAATACATTCATTCTTAACCTTTTTGAACATTTACACAAAACACACATCAGAAGCTTTCTCAGTAAATATGGGAAGATTACCTGTTTCACGACATATATGTGCCTCCAATGCTGTAGCAAGATTACTAGCCAAATCTAATATAATCCTTTATATCCTGTGAGACTTGGCATCACCCTCATCAAATCAAATGATAAATATCGGGTATAATTTACAAGCTGTTCACCCCCCCTTTTGACTATTCACTTCCAAAAATGTATAGTAATGTTATAGGTCTCACTTAATGAGTACCTGGGTGTTCCTTTTTAGTTTTCTTATTCCAAGTATGTAGTTCTCATCCTGTCAGGGGTGAGACAGGACGCCTGAGGCGGAAGCTCCCCACTGGTTTCCAGGGACATCAAAAATGCAGCCCCTGGTAACTTTAAGAGCCAAATCCCTGTTTTTTAAACTGGAAATCTGGCTCTTCTTGCACAGAGAGCATAATTGCTAGTATCCTGGACCCCTCTGACGATATCATAAGCCCCCCGGACCCCTCCAGCGCAAAAAGGTGAGCACGTGGGGGAGGGGTGCGGCAGCAGCAAAGGAGCCAGGATCGCTCCTGCATCCTGTTAATTGTTCTAGCTTCTGCTCCTATTCCCAGTTAGCGATTGAACTCCTTGTTACTCTGCTCCTGGTTACTGGTTCTGGTGTGTACCTACCTTTCCCGCGGCCTATCCTTTTCTGGCTTTTGTGGAACAGGCTTTGGCTCAGCTTCTCACTAGTCTCTGCATCATCTTTGCCTGTACTGTGCTTCTGTTTTTAAATCATCATCCCAAACTACTCCATGTACAGTAGATACACCTGGCATCCATCTGGACACTCTGGGAACCTGGTGCGCTATGATCTAGTAACTTAATTTGGTTTTTGGATTGCCTCATATGATAGCAGAAAGGCTTCAACAGAGGAACTGGGAAAGTTAGAGCCCATTGTTAGATCTGTGGGCTAAAAGATACACAGCATAGGGTTGCAAACAGACAGATGCAACGTAACAGTTCTATGCTTTACAAGTTAATGTAAAGTGCCAGAACCAGTACTTCATGGATCACAAAAACATTGATGCTAATGTAGGGGGTCAGACAAGCCTTCCCCCGTTCTGCCTGTGACATCAGAGACCAGTTACAGGCAAGGGAGTGATTGATTGGCTGAATGCCCCAGAGGACATCTGGGAAAGAGAGGAGGATCCAGGAAGAGCCTGGGTTTGCAGCCAAATCCATGGGGTTGGCAGGAAGAGCTTATAAAAGAGCTTGTCAGGGACAGACAGCTGTAGAAGGTTGGAGTCGGAAGCAAGGAGAAAGCCTGCTATGCAGATTCACCAGATAAAAGTCCAGTTTGCGGTACCAGAGGGGTTAAACAGATTAGAGTCAATTTCCAGGCAAAGATGCCAGTGCTGCTTGGAAAGACTGACCAGGGAGAGCTTGGAGAGGGATGCCGTGTGCTCTGCTTTGAATAAGAATTTGAGCTTCAGACATAAAGAAAGCCTGGGGTCTGTCTCTTGTGTGTGGAAACTTTGTCCACATGTGATTCCCCAGAGTGACGGCAGGTCTTGTTTGTGTACCTGCTATGTGGGAAAGGCTACTAAAACCAAAGGGAAAGGTACTTTGGAGCAAGTAGCGCTACCTGGGGACATAAGAGCTCTTGGGGAAAGGGACAAATTGCCAAGAACTAAACTGTGCTAATTGGCATTTTCCACCCGGAGTTTACTTTGTGACTGTGGCATTGAAAGACTGTGCCAGAGGTTGGATAGTCCACACCTGTTCCCCAGGGCAGGAGTTATATTGTTGTTTGCATTAACATTTTTTTATTTTTCTCTATTTTTCTAATATTTATTATTTATCTTGCTATATAAAGTTATATCGGTTTACTGCAAACGGTGCGGTTTATATTCCTGGTGGAGTTCCCCTGAGGTGTAACTCCTCAGTGCTCACTAGGTGGAGGCACTCTACTGTAAATCCCAGTTTCCAGTATCTTTCATGCAAAGAGGCTCAGGTCACCTGATCACTACAGCAACTGTGCCAAAGTAAGTGAGTGTTCCAACAATGGGTTACACTAATGCGAGCACACACTCACACACATACACATTAGGTGAATAAAGTTTATTTTCTTAAATTACCCTTTGCTGGAACCTTGTGCTATAAAAGGGGTCTTCCTTTATTTTCAGTTTTATTGGATGCTTTAAGTAAAACATTACATCTGTTCTATCTTTAGCTACTTCAAAGCTGGCACCACGCTCTTCAAAATCCTTGTGGATTACGCTAAATCTTGTGGTGTCCCTTAAAGTGTTTCCACCGTGCCTCCTGGGGATTCAGTACTATATTATATTATATACTCCATAAGAACCATTCTTACAAATATTGGACAGCCTAAGCAGGATGTTTGCACATGTATTTCTGTACATGTTCTTTTCATTTTACTTTTAAAGAAGATAAACATTTGTTTACGGTATGTGATTATTTATGTCATTATTGCAGTGATTCTTACAGTCAATTTCCTGGGCTTCTTTCAACCTGTTTCGATGCAGCACAGTCTTCCCAATCTCATCACAATTAAATCACAACAGTGACAGAGATGAAAAAAACTCATCATTTTATCATTCAACCACTGCCTTGTTCTTCAACGTTTTAACAGCAAAATGAGTGCCATTTCATGGAATAAACCAGTTTATACTGGTACAGTTATACATGATGGAAATGCATGATGTTACAACACAGCATTCATTTATTTTACTTTCTTAATTACTCAGTCCTACACAATTTATTCTGGTAGAGGTGTGATCTATTCTTGATACAAAAAAACTGCCTTAAGAAATGATTGAGTTGCAATGTTGCAAATAATGGAGACATTAAAATTAAGTGCAAATATTCATAATTTCCCCATCTTATTATTCCACCAAGCTATAAAAAAACATGAATTTTTGCTTCTAAAGAGATATATGGTACTGCATCATTCTCGCATTTTTCTTAATTGCTTTATTAAGAAATTAAATGTTGTTGTAATTTAGAATGAATGCCTCCAACTAGCTTTTAAAAATTGATATATCATATACAACTATAAATTAGTTATTTGTGTCTAATATATACTCATGCACTGCTACTGGAAATTGGTTGTGACATATGGCAAACTCAAACCCCAACGGGAGTGACTGGATTCTTGTCTAGGCATTCTCTTCTGCCTATAATATCCACCTTTGGCTTTGGGCCTGGCCTTTAACTACTCAGGTGCCACCAGGACTCACCTCACGAGAATCCAGTACTCCCACAGGGGCAGGCAAGGAGTGCCAAGTGTATACTCTGGGAAGGAGCTGGTATGGAAGGAGTTGTTTTCCTTCTGGACAGGAGCTGGATGTAGTCAGACAGGCCGAGGCAGAACCAGAGAACAGGAGCTAAATTGTGAGGCAAACGAATGTGCAGGGAGTCAGTGCAGATCAGGGGGTTTTAAAGTCAGGCCTATGGCCAATACGCAGATTGGCAACAGCTGAGTTCCCCATGCCTACCAGGGAATACAAGCAGATGTATAGCTGTGCACCTTGCCTTTAGGGGCAGATTTATTAAGGGTCAAATAGTAAATTAGAATTTCCCTTTTTCTTTTTTGGGGGGGAAATTTATCAAAGGTCGAGGTGAATTTTCGAATGAAAATTTTTTTAATTTCGAACTATTTTTTGTGTGCTTCGACTAAGGCATAGTCTAAAGTCGATTTGAATTTGAAAAAAATTAAAAAAATTAGATAATCAAAATTTATCATGTACTGTCTCTTTACGATTGTCTCGTACGATTCAAATTCAGCCGAATACGGACCTATTTGATCTAAAACGGACCTAATCGACCAAAAAAAACTTTGACTTAATTTCGGTTGGTCTTTTTGAATTTCAAAGTTTTTTCAATTCAAAATTCGGCCCTTGATAAATATGCCCCTAGGTGTCAAAATTCACACATTTTAATCCCCCAGTTACAATGTAAATTCGTATGTGAGATTTATCACACCTCGACCATGGAAACAATTCTAATTCTAATATTTGCCACCTAAAACCTGCCGAGTTCATTTTTACAAGTCAATTGCAATGAACCAATTGAATATGTTAATTGTCTTCCTGACATTCAAGTTTTTTTCCGAGGGAAAACTCAATTTGAATTTGATTCAATTCAAATTCAATTCAAATTTTCGGGTCAGGACTATTTGATCGAATATTAGACATTCACATTTTATCTTAAATAACCTCCCATTCAATTCGAATTTTTTAGAGTAAGAAAAAAAATTCCCAGATATTTGAAATTCGACCTTTAATAAATCTGCCCACAGCTGTCTGCCTGTATGGCACAGCAGTACCAGAGACTACACAACAACCTGCTGGCCACTGGTTCAAGCTCAGGAATGTTACACTAGTCTTCCATATGTAGTGGTATGTGATTATACTTCAAATCGGATTTAATAGTCTCAGTGCTATTTAATAAAGTTCTTGAACTTACTTGGACATGTCTATAGTCACACCATTGCCTTACCTATGTTAAGGCTGTTCCCTTTGCATAACAAACAGTAGATAAAGAAAAGTCATCAATACATCTTTCAACTACTGCCATGTTTTCTATAATTTTAGTCATTTTTATTCATTTAATGCAAAAATTCTGTTTATACAGAATATGGCTAAATATGATTGTATTGCCCAATGATACAGTAGGGTTTTCCCTTTTTTCTTTCTCAATTATGATCATATATGTTTTGTGCTGGCAGAATTAAAGTTCTTGCACATACTTGTGCTTGTCTATACTGGATATGCTGGATACCCTTCTGCAGAAATGAATACATGGCACAAAGAAGCTTTGTTCTTTATACTTACCATGGTGGTAATTACAAGGTCCCTTTTGCTTCTCAGTCAACAATATTTACAACTTGTTATCATTTTGCTTTGGATACAATTTTTTTGTAAAGATATTAGTATTCTTTAGAGAAAAATCAAAATAGAGAAAGAAAGGAGAAAGGGAGGGTTACATAATTTGAGGTATAGTTTTCTTATTGGCCAGTAATCACTTAAATGTTATAAAGGTAAGAGTATAGAGCTGATCTTGCAGTCAGTATTATAATAGAAAGCAGGACAAATCCAAGACAGTAGCTATGACTGCAAAGTGCTTTTACAACATGTTTCGGGCGTTGGCCCTTTATCAAGTGTGCAAAACCAAACACAAGGGAAGTATTTAAACTTTCCTTAACCTTTCACCTCTGGAGTGCATTCTGGGTACATACATCGACAAATGCATTTTAATTGTTGTTTCCATTAATTGCATAAATACAAATTACTTCATACAAGAATAAATATTAAATTACTTAAACAAGATGTGTTATACATTCCATATGTGATCAATAAATACATACATTCTTCAACTCCCTATAAAAAGTGTCCGGAGGTCTACGGTCTCCTCTGTACTCCTTTATTCTATAGTCGTTCGGCTTTGGCGCATCACGGTTGTTTCTTTCTCCGGTGTTGGGGTAAGCTGGTAATCCGTCCACGCTCCTTCTATGATGTTGCCTGTAGCGCTCCTCTCTCCAAGTGTAGATCTGCCCAGTTTCGTAATCGCGGCTATCACGTTGGAACTTGCGCCGTTTACGCTCAATAATTTCTATTTGCAGGTTATTCAGGATATCCCGATGTTCAGCCTGTGCCGCTTCCACTTTTGCTGCACCCAAACTCTTAATAGTTTCAACTTTTGCTTTCAAGGGTTTCTAGTAAGTCTTTGAATTCTGTATCGAGGCATTCAATAGTCAGAATCATGTAATCAATTGAGCACTTACTACTTATTTCTTGCCATCGCGTGCACATCAACTGGTTATTAGTGCATAAATTCGGTTTATTATTAACCCTTAAGCCTTTAGGGATCTTATTAGAACAAACATATTCCGTCAACGTAGAGCGGTGTAGTTTCAAGTTCAGGAGTCTTTTTTCAAATAATAGTAACTTCTATCGGTTCTTTATTGGGGGGACTCCCCAAATTTAGGGCTAGGTTATCCCCTTGTCCCAGTATCCGTTCTATTTCAGTATTGCTTTATGCAAACAATGAGGTGATTTATTGTTCTCCATTCCCCAATTGAAACATAACAACAGGGCTCTTTGAGCTGTGTGCTACAGTCAAACACAGCAAATCCGGTAAATCAATTATAAATAGGCTGTAGCTCACCTTTAGTTTATGTAGGTGGAATCTCCTGCAAGGTGTCCTGTGTCCACACCCAAATTGATACAGTCAGTATTATAATAGAAAGCAGGACAAATCCAAGACAGTAGCTATGACTGCAAAGTGCTTTTATTGGGGAAAAGTGCTCCACAAGATGTTTCGGGCGTTGGCCCTTTATCAAGTGTGCAAAACCAAACACAAGGGAAGTATTTAAACTTTCCTTAACCTTTCACCTTTGGAGTACATTCTGGGTACATACATCGACAAATGCATTTAAATTGTTGTTTCCATTAATGGCATAAATGCAAATTATTTCATACAAGAATAAATATTAAATTACTTAAACAAGATGTGTTATACATTCCATATGTGATCAATAAATACATACATTCTTCAACTCCCTATAAAAAGTGTCCATGCCCCACCAATACACGCTGGGTCTCAACAAAGCTCATTAAATGCAGATCAACATTTCCTGAACATCTGGATGACTCCAGATTATTTGAAATCTTCACATATTGTTCCCTGTGGATGGCCAATTTAAAATCCCTTATTATAATCTGCCAGTGCAATTATATATTATTCATGATATATAATATAATAATAAAATATTACAATTATTTTCGATTTACAGTTTATACCCAGCATGACTAGGAATTCCAGGCAGCAGGTCACAAAAGAATGCAATACAAATCACATATAGATTCATCAGCAAATTGGACACACGGGGATAAATTTAATTCCAGCAATAGAGTGAAATTGTGCCACTGTTTGAATTACACAATTTTAAAATTATCAATTGGGCTTGTCTGTAACAGACTTAGCCTGCATAACCTGTCATAGGGAATATCATTATAGGTACTTTTTTTTTTTTTGTTGAAAAAACCCTGTAATTTCAGATTTAAAAATAGAGATGTTAGGTCGAAAGCCCTAATACCCAAATATTGGACATCAGAGAGAATTCCCACAATTAAAGAGTGGGCGGAGGAAGTGCAAGAACTCTATCTATTTGAAAGACTAAAGGACACTGGAGAAGGACAAACGCGAGAGACTCAATGCAGACAAAAGTGGTGCCACTGGCTGATATACAGAAACACCGGAATACAAGGCCTTAGTCTCCTAAACACCATAAAGCTTTTAAAAAAGAGACCACCTAGTGAAGAGATGGGTTCAGTGACAGTATACATACAGGTGCTCCTGGCGCTCTTCCCTCCATGCATTTTACACACTCCCATGTTCTAAATATCTTCACTCAGATGCCATATATGAAAAAGTTATGCTACATGTACCAATACCCGATACCCTGCTTTAGCATCGGGCAAACAGAATATTCTAGCAATTGATCTGCACGATAAACGACATCACTCTGATCCTGTTCCCCCTTTTTGATTTATTTTTGCTTCCCCCTCTTTATTTTCTTTCTGGAATATTTACATCACGACAATGACTGATCCCTATGTCTAAGTAAAAAAACTATCTAGGAAGGAGAAGTTATTAAAGGGGTTTATGCAGAATGTGAAGTAGGATATGCTGAATTTTGCCAAACTCAAATGTTGCGGGTTTGGATAAGAATAACAATAAAGATTTTTACACGAGTAGCACATCCCCTAGCTATACTTAACAGTAAGGATGTCTAATGATATGAAGAATGCAGAATAGCTCTTCTGGCATAGAAATAACCTGTTATCCGCTTTCTACCTATTGGGATGCATATACTTCTATTCTGTAATAATGTTGATAATCCCCCCGCTTCCTTTTTCTTTTTTTTGTACCCCCCTTTTTCACTGATAAAGTGAAGAAATAAAGAATTTATATAAAAAAAAAAACAATATGGAAAAACCAATAAAAAAATAAAAATGCAATATTTATTTTTAAAAGTAACTTATCTTAACATACACAATTTATTAGTTTCAGATGGATGAATGGAGCTGGGAACAGTAATGCATTTACCTGCTGTGTCCTTCTTTTTTAAACCTGTAGCTTTTCAATAAAGTGATCTTCAGTATATCAGTATTTTTTTTGTACTACTGCTGCTTTAATAATATATTTTTATCATGAAATAGGGAGCTTTTCCCCCTTGACATTTGATGTTTAACAGTGTGAGTCATAGCCTTAAGCTTTGTTACTCTGACTCACCATTCAGTCTTGTCCCGCTTAATGGTGACTGCCTTTCCTGGATTGCTGAATTATCTCAGACCTTCTCATAGGTTTTTCAGCTTTTGCTAGAGTGTGTACTATCTGTCTCTGATAAAAGTGGTATGTATAATGTCCCTATAATGCCGAATATTCTAACTATAAGCAGGGCATTAGGTACAGAGAGCACTTAGTCTCTACATCAAACAGAAGGCTAAAGCATAATAAAAGCAAGAAAAAAGCATCCTGCTGCACAACAAAGAATCAATATAAATTTGGGCTATGTTACATCTAGGGTTACAGTCTACTTTGTGGCTGTCTGACCAGGGTGCAGGATGCAAGAACTCTATAAAGTTCATTTAAGACTTTGCAGTGTGCAACATGCAGTTTTTATGAGGATTTTTCTTATAATTCAATTAAATTGCAAACCAGACTGGATGGGCACTATGGCATTTAGTGCAACAATGCAGACGTGCAAGGAGCCTGTCTGGGGGCAAACACTTTAAATAAAAAATTTTAATGTGCATAACTTTGTGTTCATTTTAGCAACTTGCATTCACAAATAAATCTTGATATGTGTTGTCTATGGAGATTTCTGTTTATCCAGGCCATGATATACAGTATCTAGTAGAATTAAGTCAAAGTTAACTGGACATTAAGGGGCGTTATTTATTAACATCCAAATGTCTAAAACTCAAGTTTGTTTTGCTATAAAATCCGAATTTTTAGTGGGGAAAAAAACTAAAATCTTTCAAGAGTTATTATACCCTGAGAATGGAAAAAGTCTGAATCCGAAAAACCTGGCATTGCAGACTTATCGAGGTTGTGTATAAGTCAATGGGAGAGGTCCCTATCCTATTTGGAAGTTTCTGTGGTCTGCGCTGGAATTAGACCAAAAATCTGCCATTTTTTGACTTTTCTGTCAAAAACACAGGTCTTTTATGGCAGACCATTAAGGGGTACTTGATGATTGGTTGCTATTGGTTACTGTAACTGGAGTAAAACTTTCAATTGTTTTTTTTAATTAATCAAGTAATTAATTAATTAAGTTAAAAAAATAGTCATGATCTCATCTCTGTGTTTTTCACAACACATGCATTCAGAATATTTACAGAATCTTGGGCTTCACTTAGGGCATGGACACAGATACGTTTTTTCGGCATGGAAACGCAGCAAGGTTTTGTAAAAAAGCTGATTGCGACGTAAATACGCTAACCTAGTGTGCCATTGTCTAAGCTTGAAACCGATTATCATATTATGAGGCGGTTGGCTTTTTTTTAAAAACACCCGTGTTTCCGCATGTGTGTTCACAGCCTTAATTAATATCCAATTAATTAAGAGCACACCCCTTAGTATAGCAGAGGGATGTCTACTAACATCTGGCCCTTTGTCTAAGGTAGCACTGTATTCATGGGTGCAGGTCCTGCACCAACATGCAAAGATGGCAGGGCAAGGTGCAATGTGCAAGAAATGTTGCAGCTTGGTCTAATTTTTTTGTACTTTGCCTCCTTCCCCATAATCAGTAATCGTTACATTTAAATCCTTTTGCATGAATGTTTCCTTGAACAATATAAACAGAAATATAGTGCATGATCATGTTCTCTCTGCATTTTATTGTTTCAGGGACAGAACAAAATTCCATAGAAGGTCCCAGCAGATCCAGCCAATCAGTTGCACCCAATGGTTTCAAACGTCATTTTCTGAGCCATAAACTGGACTGTGACAACCAGCCTCAAGATCCAGACAGACTGTTTCAGAGATGTTTCCTTGCGACTGTGACCACAATCAATGTACAAGGACCTTCCTGAGCAAGATTCTCTAACATGTAAGTATAAATAAACAGGCCATGGCATGCAAATCAAAGAATTATGGCCAGTGTCGGACTGCCCACTGGGATACCAGGAGAACTCCCGGTGCGCCCAGGTGTCATTGGGCCTCTTGCTTCTAACCATTTGGCCTTACTCATGGTCATTCCCTATTTCTTTATGGGAACAAAGAGGCTTAATAATAGAAGAATAGAGTATAATATTTAGAGAAAAGAGACTAGGAGAATAAAGAGGTTAAGTGAGGAGAGGAGGAATGATAGTTTGGAAAGTGGGCCCTCAGCCTAAGATTTTCTGGTGGGCCCCTGGCATCCCAGTCCGATACTGATTATGGCAATATTCTTCTGAGAAAATACTATGTTGTGGGGATTAAATTCTACAGCTTTTGAAATCTGTACAATCTTTGCAGTAAGGAATGTTAGTTACACTTTCTTTGTGTTTGTTGGGTTCTTTGCCATAAGCATTTATTACTCACAGAATATGAAAAAAACTTATAAAAAAGCATTATTTTCATTATTGTTATAAATCATTCTGGGTACAATTGTACATCATTAGTTATTGGTGAATGCAGATTAACTGGATGGACTTGCTGGGATAATTGAATACACATGGGGGCAAATTCACTAAGATGCCAGGCGCAACTTCGCCGCACTTCGCCAGGCGTAGTTTCGCCAGCGCTCCGCAAATTCACTAAAATCCGAATTTGCGCACATGGGTAGCGTAAGGTTGCGAAGTTGCGCTAGCGTTGATTCGCTATGTAAAGCGAAGTTACGCTAGCGAAGGCTAATTTGCATACGGCGCGAAATTCAAATTTCAATGGAGGAATACGTATCAGCACTACAAATGCCTAGAAAACCTTCAAATCATCAAATAAAAATTTTATTTTGCCCTACATATGTGCCCACTGTCTAGGTAAGTTGCCATGAGTCAGGAAATGTAGGGGGGAAGGAGGAGAGCCCCAAAAAATTTTTCAATCTTTTTCAGCCTATCACCCATAATGTAGAAAACACGCCAGCGTTTTTTGGGACTTAGAAAAAATTTTGACTTTTTTTGAAACAATCCCTATCTACTCTATTGCGCTTCGCCAGGTCTGAGGTGGCGAAGGAAGTCTAGCGTAAAAGGTAGCATTCAGTACACTGCCCAAGTTAGTGAATTTGCGTAGTTACGTCGCTAGCGAAAATTCGCCTGGCGTAAGGGTGCGAAGTAACACTAGCGAAACTACACCAGCGTTCGTTAGTGAATTTGTGCAGTAATGAAAATGCCAAACGCTAGCGAATTAACGCTAGCGTTCGGCGCAACGGCGCTTAGTGAATTTGCCCCATGGTGAATACTGGAGATCTGTTCCAGTGTACTGCTGTACATCATTAACATATCTGCTAGACTGCATAAAGGAACATCTTATAGAAGTGGATGATATTTATTATATAGTACTTATCTTTATGTGCTGTAGAAGGAATGTAGTCATGTGCACTGCATGGATTGGTGATGCCTCTGGGTAACAATAAGCTGTAGCCATAGGTGGGTCAGTTTAATAAGATTAACAATGAGGCTCAGGTGAAAGCATTGCATGTAGTGATGTGGGGGTCAGGGTTTTCCTGACCCCCACCGACCCTAACCCGCCCTGCTGCAGCCCGCTCCCGCCCGCACCTGTACTTCCGGGGTCCTTATATAGACCTGCGCCGCCGATGATGTCACAATGACGTCACAAAAGGGGCGGGGCGGGCAGACACGAGACTATAAAACCGAAACCCGGAAGTTGGATGCCACCCGCGAGGAGCAGTGCGAGGTTAACCCGAACCTATCCAATTACCCGCGGGTCCTACAGGTATCGGGTCGGCCCGCACATCACTAATTGCATGCTATCTTTGCTGTCTTAAATCATCACAGGTTCATTTATGCATTAGAGCACAAGGATTCTGCACACAATATTCTTCACTTACATGTATTGTTTTGGGTTTCACAATATTCACAACACAACACAGTCTTTAAAGCATGTACCCATTGGATATGGACAATTAGGGGCACATTTATTAAAGGTCAAATTATTCTGATCCGGGCTTTTTGTCTCAAAAAGTAGAGTGAAAAAAAACGAAACTTTTTCAGGATTTATTATGAGACAAATCTCTCACTTCTGTAAGCAGCAGCCTTTGAGCAGTGGACAGATAATTAGTTTAATTAGCTCTTCCCATGCTCTCCAGGACCAGCAAGTGACAGGAAGTACTAAAGTGAAACTGTTTTTCTTGTTATGGCAAGAAATAACAAAAAACATAGATATTTCTTAATGAAAACAATCAGCATAAAGTATGTTCAGCACAAACCCTGTTCATTGAGCTCATATTAAAAAAAACATGCCCTTTGTCCTTTCATGTGTATGGCGATGTTAAGGCGAAAATCTGAAAGGAAGCACTTGCACCCCCAAGTCTGCTTCTCTCTACAGCGTGTGCTAAATAAAAAAAAACGCCTACCACCTTTGCCTTTTGGATGGAGTGCTGTCTAAGACAGACAGTGTGTGATCCACAGGGCCTGCAGCAAGTTGCATTCTGCATGCAAAAATGGCTTCCAGTTGAGGCAATCCTTTGCCTTTGCACACTGCATTGTAAATAAGGCCTACAAAGTTTTTTGCTTTATAGTAATGTTATTGGGAATAGAATGCACATAAACAATTTATTTCTTCTTTTACCTTTAAAGTTTTACTGATCAAATATTCAAATATTGAATGAATGATTTGGTTATGCTCTAGTATTATAACAATTACTTAATAGAACAAAAAATAACGAGGTACTTCCTACCCTGCAGCTCCTTTTATTTTACCCATTGTGTTTTCTGATTAATTGCTTCACTCTTGTGGCTAAAAAGTTATGTGAACTCTCTGCCGACAAGTCTCAACAAACTATAATGCTTATGTATGGAAATATAATTCAGTGCAACATGTTCTCCACAATTAACAAAAAGGAAAGACTGAATTCAAAAGCATTCTAATTGTTTGCACAATTATGTAGTCTGTAAGTATAATAGAAACAAACACATTAAAACACAATTGAAGAGACCTTGACACAAAACACAGAAATCACAGGCAACTGTCATATAGCAAGTTACATTGTGTACATTCATATGTAAATCAAGTATCATAAACTCTTTTATATCTTATAATTTATGCTGTCAATGTCTGTAAGGTTCCTATCTTTATTTAATCCGAAGATATATTACAGTACATACAAATATATGCCATCATTTTCTAAAACACTATGGTTAATTTTTTTTGTACTGCATTTCAATGATGCCATGATTTTTTTTGTACAGGTATGGGATCTGTTATCCAAAAACCAGAAGGCTCCAAATTATAGAAAGGCCATCTCCCATAGATTCCATTATAATAAAATAATCTAAATTTTAAAAAATGATATCCTTTTTCTCTGTAATAATAAAACAGTACATTGTACTTGATCCAAACTAACATATAATTAATCCTTATTGGAAGCAAAACCAGCCTATTGGGTTTATTTAATATTTACATGATATTCTAGTAGAGTTATGGTATGAAGATCCAAATTATGGAAAGATCCATTATCTGGAAACTCCCAGGTCCCAAGCATTATGGATAACAGGTCCCATACCTGTAGTAGTAGTACAAAAAACACAAACATGTTCCATACAAGATGGCTGTAGGGTAGTGATTGTCAGACCCTTAAGTCACAATCAATGACTTTAACTCTTTGTAAACAAGCCTATGTAGTTAATTTAATGTTTACATGATTTTCTAGTAGATTTAAGGTACGAAGATCCAAATTACGGAAAGGTCCCAAGCATTCTGGATAACAGGTCCCCTACCTGTACATATAGCAGAGGTTGTGTTGTCTGCATGGGGTTTCTGGTAGTGTATAAACTAAAATAAGTATGTGGGGGAAGACATATGATCTATGAGTTAGCCTTTCAAACAATTCCTTGAAACCCTGTATTCTTCTGTTTAGTAATGTATCAGAAAGATTTCAATGAAAAGAACTACAGCAGACATTTCAATAGCCAAAGAGATAGTCTCTGCAGATTGACCTTTAGGATTTGGCATGGAATGACAGCTCAAGTTTACAGGCCCATTTACTGTATGTCATACAGTATTATTGACTTCAATTGAAAATCAATTTTAAAATGTATTTATGTAAACACTCAAGATTTAGTTTATCATTTAAACTTTGTCTTTTAGTTATTGATTGCTCAAAAATGAATAACACTAGAAAGAAAGAAAACAGCTTCAAATACAACATGTTTCCATATGTTTTCCATAGACATGCAAAAACAAACAAAATGTGCAAAACCTATTTAGTGGTTTAACACAACCCCATGACTGAACACTATTCAATGTAATCATTTAGTAAAGTAATTTGGTGTTACAGCTGTAAGTCCCCTATTATTGTCAACTAGAAGAACATATTTGTTTGTTCCATTGATGTCAAATACAGTTGAGCTACAAGATTTGTGCTTGTTTGCCAGAAAACAAAGCACATTGTTAGATCTCGCAACCCAGTAGGACTTGTTTATGAATACAAGTGCAGTGTGCAAATTCTACATGTTTTTTATGCAAAATGCAGTATTATTCCCATAATGCCATTATCAATGTATCAGTGCATAAATTGGTGTTCAGTGCAATTGTGTCCACCATCCAACTGAAATGTGTGCAATTGTGCATTGTGATAAATTAGGTGCCAATGCATAATTTTTTCGGCCCTTCGCAGGTGCTTTCTTTTTAGGTGTCTGCTACCCCTATTAATTCAGCCCACAGTGAGAACCCCAGAACTACTGGAATTATCAAGGTGGTGGTTATTCCAGGAGTCTTCTGCATGATTAATCAGAACAGACTGGATGGGTGCAATAGTGCTTGGTGCAAATACTCGTAGGTGTGAGGAGTGTGTTTAGGTGCAACTACCTTTAATGACACCCAACAACTGCATACATTTTTGGGCAACCATTATTGCAGCTGTGTTCCTAAATGAGCCCTTATGAGTTCACCAGGCTGGATTGGAAACCTACTGTAATCTGTTATATTACCTTTAAATGTCTTGTAGCCCCTGAATATGGTTCAGCATTTCCGTTACCTCACCCTGCTTTATAAATTGAATGTTGACTATAGCTGTATATTCCAAAGGAGCAGCGACGTGTGAATGCAACATATGCCTCCAATATTGTCAGTTAAACATTATGGCACATAATATGGTCAATATAGACTGAATACTGAATACAGCTGACACCAGTAAAATAACATACAGCAGCAGATACAGTTACAGTATATCATTTAGAACCATCCTCTGCCAATCTGCAGTTATTGTAATGTACACACACACATACACACATATATATATATATTTCTTGTTTGCCTGTGAATGGCTGTAATCAGGAAGAAAAAGTGTAGAATATACTGATACTGTGCAAAATGAAAATGGCAGAAAGGAAATGAAATGTTTATATGTTGAACAAGGTCCACATAGGAGATTTGCATTTAAAGTTGTTAAATGATGTACGTTGACTGGTGTGTCTCTAGTTATGGAGTATTTCTGAAAAAACCTGAGTCTCTAAGCATCTGAGTTTTGGGATGCTATCAACATGACCACTCTGCATTCACTGGAAGCACAAAGTTTCAGCAGGAAGAGAGAATTATTTACTGTTTTTAAATGAAACCGTACATTCCTTAAGGCTGTTATTTAGAGCTAGAATATCACAATGTCCGAGAAAAAAAAAAACCCTAGTCTCTTTCTGTCTCTAATGTTATTCTCACTTTGTTTCTTTGCAGGTCATTGTGGTTTCGATTTGAGTTTCTAAAAACACCTGCTTGGCTTCAGACAGCTGGTGCTGTAAACACAAATTACCTTGCATTTCATCAATAAACATTTCTAATGACTCTTGTAATCAGTGTCTTGGTTTCCCATATTTCTGCTGCATTAACCTAGTTGCTTTGAATTTACAATAACACTAGGTGATGGAAAAAGGTTTCTGGGGAGGTAAAAATTATGAAATATGAAACACCCTTTTGTGTCTGCAATAAGAGCATAATTACTGAAAGTATACAGATGTCCATGCTTATTAGCGTTGATGCTCCTAGAAGCAATTACATAGATTTTTTTGAATGTCCTATATAGCCTGTCTAATATAAAGGTCATGGGTCCTAGGCTGTAGAAAGAGTAAAAACATTTGTATCATTTTGGTTTTTTAAGCAGGAACAAATAAAAATATTAAAGGGAAAAAGGCACAGAAAGAATACACATGATTTATAATTGACTCCAATAACACCACTAAGCACTTAAAATACACACGACCACCAGAGCACATATACTGTTAATTTATACTACCTGACATAATCTCATCATTTTATGAGCATTCTAAATTAAAGATAGAGGGAAAGTAATAGTACAAGTCAGGTGTGAATATTCATTACATACAGTATGTATGGTCTTAATAGAAAATATTATTCTGAATAGAAGTAAATGCAGTTCTTTGTGTGGATAAATCAACAGCAATTATATATACATCATAAAAGCAGTCCATGGTAGAACACCAAATTATTGCTTTTGTGTCATTTCAAATATTTCAGTCAAGGTGTCATTATGAAGTTACTGGTAAACATGGCAGAATAAAAAATCCTTCGCCTTTGCAGCATAATTATTACTTTTTGCTAAAACAGATTAGATTGGATTGTTTTTTTTTTTTGTTCTGGAAAGAATCTTGCCTACAAAGTATAACTTTGCACAGAGACAGACCAGTCTGTTTGTCACCCTTGCACATATGTGTGCGATAATCTAAAATTTATTAGACCTAACTTCTTAATAACCCAATCAGTGCTTTACATCTTTTAATGGTTCAAGTTTTTAGATGCATTAATCAATTTGCTGCTTTTCTTCTTTGAAGGCACTCTTGTGGCCCTATGGCTGCATTTGACTAGTTTACAAATTCTAATTTCCCAACAGCAACAACATAATTCAATAAAAGTTTTTATTTCCTAAAGGCACATGCTAATATCTTTTTGATATATTTATGCTAAATTATAAAGTCATTAACACTGTTAGAATTGATAAAGATAAAAAAGAATTGATACATTTAGAAGATACATTTTACTAGTATTTAATAGGAGCATGAAAATTCTAAATTTTAAAACTGTACAGTACACTGTATATATATATATATATATATATATCCTTCAAAATGGACCAGCACACCAGGTTTTCAAGTGTTCAAATTTGCTTTATTTCCATAACACTCGTGGATGCACGAGTGTTATGGAAATAAAGGAAATTTGAACACTTGAAAACCTGGTGTGCTGGTCCATTTTGAAGGACATACTGTACATTACTTTGACCAAAGCACCCACAGTGAAAATTAAAGGAAAGAGTTCAGGTACTATCTGGACATTTATATATATATATATATATATATATATATATATATATATATATATATATATATATATATATATATATATAAATATGCAGTGCACTGCACAATTTTAAAATAGTGTGTGTGTGTAGTGATCTATAAAGGGCAAAGAGGTAAAAAGAAAATGTGTATGCATACTTGAAAGAGATAAGACAAATGACATATGAACTAGATGGAGTAGACTAGATCAAAGAAAAAAAGACAGACGGAATATATTATATGCAGTAGATATTGTTAAATGTCAGCCTGTTGATATACATTTAAGTGGCTAGACAATGTTGTTTTTTTAATGAACACAGTGTCGGACTGGCCCACAGGGATACCAGGTATACTCCCGGTGGGCCCAGGGATCAGTGGGCCCTCCTGCTTCAAAACATTTGGCCTATTTCATGGCCATTACCTATTTATATCTCTTTGTTCTATGAGAACAAAGAGACTAAATAAATGGAATAATAGATTATAGCATGTAAAGAAAAGAGACTAGGAGAATAGAGGTTGAGTGAGGAGAGGAAGAATAATAGTACTGAGTGGGCTCCTGATCTAAGGTCTTTTGGTGGGCCCCTGGTGTCCCAGTCCGACACTGAATGAATATAGAACTCATTAGAACACATTAACGTAATAAGTGAAAAATTGTGAATGGATATGTCCATCAAGTTCAAATGTTTTTATCTAAATAAAACCTACCTAACTGCTAGTTGATCCAGAGGAAGGTGGGGAAAAAACACATCAAAAGCCTTTACTTCAAAGGGTGAAAAAAAAATTTCTGACACAAGACGGTAATCAGACCAGTCCCTGTAGTGGTGTAAAACACAATACCTTATTTTAGAAAGTAGTCATTTATGTGACACTTTCTCTAAAGTTGTGGCAAACTCCAAGCTCCTCAACAATCTGTAATATAAAATTGCCATGTGACTGTTTCTATTAAAGGAACAATCCGGTGTAAAAATAAAAACTGGGTAAATAGATAGGCTCAAATGCAAACAATTAAAAATGTGCCCCCCTCAAGTCTCTCATTGGTTACTGCCTGGTAATCAATGGAAACGAAGAGAGCTGCAAAACAGTAAGTAGTGTTCTGGCTATTACAGTATGTTAGACATCCAGTGACTTCAGCCTTTATAAATTACATTTTTGGCTAACTATATTGAAAACATGATTTATTTTGCACAGCCTATTTACCAAGTTTTTATTTTTACACTGAACAATTCCATTACGTGTCCTTTCAGTGCTATTGCACCAATAAATAGCTGGGTAATTAAACTGCCTCATTATTACAGCTTGTCCCTAACTAGGAGCCTTTTCTATTTGCAAGAGCTGAGCATCTTCCTCTTCACTTACATGAGGGGATCTGTAGCATACCCCTACAATTAATTTGCCTGATATTTAACAGTCTATTAAAAGTTTAACCGATAAGAATTCAGCCCCCTCTTTTCCACCATGACATCTTCCTTTACATTGAGTTTTACATTCTGCTAAACATAAAGATATATCCCTTCTTATTTTCAATTTCCAGTGTCACTCTGAAACAAAAGGTTGTCTTCTATTTTAACTAACATATTCAAATATGCAAATTTGACTCGTTCAGCAAGTTCCAGCAATGCCAATGACATTAAATTTCTCCTCCAGTTCCATCTCCTGTTTTATCAGCCAAAATTCTTGCATTTGTAAATATACATTTAATACTAGTACTAAATTGAGCATTGTGTATATGTAGCCTCTGGTCCTCCCTATTATTAAACATATTCCCATCCACCTCTCCACCCCAATTCTTCCTTATTATAACCAAATCCTGATCTACAGTACATTGTCTTTTGCAGAATTAATTTCTGCTCCCTTACCCTCCCATACCCAGTTTAAAATCTCCTCCAACCTTATAGCCATTTTGTCCCGCAAGACATCTTTGCCATCATCATTGAGTTGCAATTCATCAATGACAAAGAGCCTGTAGTTGATGGAAAAAACAGACAGTTTTCTAAATAAACAAAAATCTCTACTTCCTACACCAAATTCTTAGCCACATATAAAGCTCACATTGTCTTTCTAATGTAGTGCTTGGCACAGGTAATTTAATAACCCCAGAAGGCCTTACCTTTAGCTTTTCACTTTGTTTCTTCAAATCATTCATGACGACGTCCACCCTTTTAGTAACTTTGTCACTGGTACCAATGTGTACCAAGACTACCACAGCCACACTGGCTCCGCCACATGACAAATCCTATACAAGGCAAAAAATAGACAGTTTAGCATGTAGGGTATTTGCCACTGATTACCTTATCCACCTTCCTAACAACTAATTCAATTATTACTATAACCTGCCTTTCATTCTTAGCACTTCTCTGCCCACTTTTAGTAAAGCAGCTGCACTAGGTGTCCCAAATGTCAGTTTTTTCCACACATTCAAGTTCAGAAATCTCCTCCCCAAGATTTTCACCCAAAATGGTAACTATGGTGGAAATTTACTAAAGGGCGAAGTGGCTAACACTGGCGAAAATTCGCCAGCGTGCCATCATTTCGGCACTTTGCTGATTTACTAACGGTCACTGGCATAATTATGCTAGCGAAGGAGATAGACTCTAGCGCAACTTCACACTCTAACGCCAGTCATATCTTCGCTCTGGCGAAAGAGTGTTACTACGCAAACTCACTAAGTTTTTGTTTTTACTGAACGTTACCTCTATCGCCAGACTTGCTTTTGCCACCTCAGATCAGGCGAAGTGCAATAGAGTAGAAAGGACTTGGTGCTATCATAGGGGCAGGGCTGTGATATTAGGGAATGGGTTGCCACAAGTCCTGTGGCTGTGAGGAGCGGAGGGAATGGGGAATTACATATTTAATGGTACTAAGTTTAAGACTACAGTGCTGCTTGGCAGGAGTGCTAACATGCTAGCTGATTTTAATCTATTACAACTACCTGGTGGCACCATGCTTTTGACATTCTATGAATTCTGCCTGCCCTGCAAACTATACAATGGAATTAGGAGGACACAAAGGGGTCCATTTACTAATTGAATTCCGACTTGTTCTGTGAATCATGAAATATTTGTGGTTTTACTATGTTTATAGAAAGCTCTTAAAATTTGAGATTCATTAAGTGAAAAAAACACAAAAGCCTTAAATGTCAAACTTCACCAAGTAAAAGTTGTTGAGGTACTGTAGAAGTTAATGGCAGGTGCGCCGATCCTATTGGACCATTTTTAAACCAACCAAAATTTTAGAGGTTTTCTGAATTTTTTTTCTCTAAGATTTGTCTGAACATTTCGAGGTTGTTGAGGTATTCATTTTTTCCAAATTGTTGAGCGTTTTTTTTTTCATTCGTACTTTTTGAATTGGAACTTTTAATAAATTAAATGATAAATTTGGTTTTAGAGTTTGTGAGTAAATTATATTTTGTATATTTGTCAATTACCTTCACAATGATATTGTATCCAAGTCAAAAACACCTATGTTTATCTATGAACTAGCAGTCCCTGTAAGTAACAATATTTGAATAACTGAAGGAAAAACAACAGAAATAAAAGCAAGGGCACATGATATAAATGTGCTTATAAGGACAGTTATATCTCATCCTAGATCTCCCAATCAGCAAACACAAATTACACAAGACAGATAAGGATATGTGTTGAATACAGCAGTATGGTATGGTTAAGAAGAACGCAATGGCAATTTATATGTGAGTCTGAATTATCACTATCCTATTTGTAACAGAACAGTTTTCTGATATCATCTAAAAAGGAAATTAGAGAGTACATATTTCTGCATAATGTGTTCTATGATCTGCATTTAACATTTTTCACAGACTGATAAATTTTACATGGTGGGTTCAGGAATATACTGTTCTATTATTTTCAGAGTGCAAGGATATCACCAGGAATTTCTCTGATTGACACTATTCATGGTAACCGACAAAGGAGACCAGTGATAATGTAAATTCTAGATTGAATTCATGCAATAAACTAAGCTGCAGATTGCCTATTTATTGTTGATACTATTTCATTAAAAGGTTCGCTCATCTTCAAGTTAGTTTTAGTATGTTAGAAAACATCCAGTTCTAAACAAATTTCAATTGGTCTTAATTTTTTTATTGTTTTTTAATTATTTGCTGTCTTCTGACTCGTTACAGCTTTCAAAAGGGGGGTCAGTGACCCCATCTAAAAACAAATGCTCTTTAAATCTACAAATGTATTGTTATTTCTACTCTTTAGTACTTTTTATTACTCATTTTTGTATTCAGGCCCTCTCCTGTTTATATTCCAGTCTGACTAACTGACTGACTGACTAACTAAATAAGTTATAAGGCAGGGGAAATACAATCTGTCGATGTGTAACAAGACATACCAGAGACCTCAGAAAGATTTACAGGCCATGTGCATGCATGGGGGGTTGAGTGCAAGAGGGTCAAGGTGTGTGTTGTATTAGTGTTTGTGGGGGGCAGGTATGTGCATGTCCTAGAGGCACACCAAGTTTAAATCCGGCATTGCAGGCATGGCCCATACACTAAGGGGCTGATTTACTAACAATCGAATTGTAAAAACCACAAAAAAGGAAATTTGTTCTTACCGTAATTTCTCTTTCCTTTGGATCCAAGCAGCAGCACCTATGAGATTGATTCCTCCCTTCAAAAATAGGACAGCTAGACACACCTCCAAACAATTAAGTATCCAATAAAAACCCCCCTTCGCCCCACATTACTCATTGTCATAACAAGTAAACCATAATGCATATTAACCATTTATTGAAAACAAACGGGTGGGAAACTACTGCTGCTGCTTGGATCCAAAGGAAAGAGAAATTACGGTAAGAACAAATTTCCTTTTTCCTTTGCATCCTTCGCAGCAGCACCTATGAGACATAGAAAGTAATTCTTTTATACAGGGAGGGAACTTCCAGACATCGCCATGTGGAGAATGTTTCTGCCAAAACTTGCTTCTTCTGAAGCCCAGATGTCAAGCCTATAATGCCTCGAGAAAGTATGCAAGCTACTCCATGTAGCTGCCTTGCAAATTTGCTCTGCTGACACTTGACTCCTTTCAGCCCAAGATGTGGCCACAGCTCTGGTGGAATGTGCTCTGACAAAAGCTGGAGGTGGAAGATTTGCCAATTCATAACATAAGTGAATAGTATCTCTAATCCACCTAGCAATAGTAAACTTGGAAGCCTTATTGCCCTTTGTTCGACCTGAAAAAGTGATCAGTAAACTTTCGGACTTCCTAATGGGACTGGATTTCCGTAAATAACTTCTCAATGCTCTTGCTACATCTAAAGAATGCAGATTCTGCTGCTCTTCTCCCACGGGATTTGGAAAAAAAGATGGCAAAATTATTTCCTGGTTTATGTTTGAAGCCGTGGCCACCTTTGGTTGGAAGGATGGAACAGTTCTTAATACCACTCTGTTTTCCAAAAAAAGAATATAAGGCTCTTTAGCAGATAGAGCTCCCAATTCACTGATCCTCCTCGCAGAGGTAATTGCTAGCAAAAAAGTCACTTTCATAGATAATATTTTAATGTCTGAGTCTTCAATAGGTTCAAATGGGGCATTACATAATCCCTTCAAAACAACATTCAAGTCCCAACTCGACACAGGCTCTTTATAAGAAGGACGGATCTTCCCAATAGCCTTCAAAAACCGTGTTACCAAAGGATCCGATGAAAAAACAATCCCAGTAAAAGCAGAAATCGCAGAGACATGTGCTCTAATTGTTCCAGGCTTTAACCCCTTGTCAAACCCCTGTTGTAGGAAATTTAACACATCACGCACAGAAGGGGTCAATGGCACCACCTTGTTCTCCACACACCATTTGCTAAAGACTTTTTGAATCCTTGCATAGGCTTTATTCGTGGAAGCTTTCCTAGAAAGCAGCATGGTTTCGATTACCTGATGTGAGAGCCCATACTTCGTTAGTAAGGGCCTGTCAAGTTCCATGCTGTCAAGCGAAGTATCCCCAGATCCTTGTAAAGATATTTGCCCTGAGACAGCAGGTCCTTGACCTGTGGGAGAATCCAAAACTCTCCATGACTCATTTTCATGAGTAGGGCAAACCATGCTCACTTGGGCCAAAAAGGAAGTATTGCGATTACTCTCGCTTGGTCCTCTCTTACCTTCCTCAGTACCCTGGCTATCATCGGGAAAGGAGGAAATATATAGGCCAGGCTGTAATCCCACGTCACTGACATTGCATCCAGCCCCTCCGGAGCATCTTGAGCAAACAGTGAATGAAACCTGGGGAGTTTGGCATTCTTTCTCGATGCCATTAGATCTATTTGTGGAACGCCAAATTTTTTTGTTATCTTCCAAAACATCTGAGTTTTCAAGGACCATTCCCCAGGCAGAATTACCTCTCTGCTCAGTTGATCTGCCCATACATTGTCCACACCCTTTATGTGGACTGCCATGATCTGCACCAGTTTTGTCTCTGCCCAATGAAGCATCTTCAGAGCCTCCCTTAGCAGCAGTGGAGATCTGGTCCCTCCTTGGCGATTTATATAGGAGACGACCGTAGCATTGTCCGTCTGGACCTTTACTGATTTCCACGTGACAAACTCTTGAAAATGTATTAATGCTAGGCTTACTGCTTTCAATTCTCTGAAGTTTGAGGATAAAGTCCTCTCTATTATGGACCATGTCCCCTGGACTGAGTGACTGCCTAGATGGGCTCCCCATCCTTTGCCGACGCATCTGTTGTCAGTATACACCACTTCCTCTGAAGTAGTGACCTGCCCTTTTTCAATCTGACAGCCTGGAGCCACCATCTGAGCTGGGATCTGGTGTCTCCTGACAATATCCAACATTTGTCCAGAGAGTCGAGTTTTCTGTCCCACCTTGTTAGCAACTCTTGTTGCAACAACCTCATGTGGAGACGAGCCCAGGGTACTGCTTCTATCATTGATGACATTAATCCCAGGACTTTCATTACTCTTCTGGCAGATATGGGTACCGGCTGTCTTAGCCTCTTCACATGGTCTATTAATTTCATCTGTCTGTCCTGGGAAATCGTTAGACTCATTTGTCCTGAGTCTATCACAAAACCCAGGAATTGTTTCTTCCTCTCTGGTTGTAGAGATGACTTCTGTAGGTTCACCATCCAACCTAAAAATTGTAGGAGATTCAGGACTCTGTCCAGGTGTTTTTTCAACAGACTCTCCGACACCGCCTTGAGCCACCAGTCGTCTAGATATGGTACTATGACAATGCCCTCTGTTCTCAATACAGCCACCACCGCGGCTACAATTTTTGTGAAAACCCTCGGGGCACAAGAAATACCGAACGGTAGGGCCGTGAACTGGAGATGCCAGACTTCTCCCATAATGTGAACCGCTATTCTCAAATATTTTCTGTGTGGTTGAAAAATTGGTACATGCAGGTAGGCATCCTTCAGATCTATGGTTGCCATATAATCCCCCTGCTCCAACAGATTGATAACCGTCTTGATCGAATCCATTTGAAACGTCTTTTTCCTTATAAAGGTATTTAAGTATCTTAGGTCTATGACCATGCGAACTCTTCCATCCGCCTTTGGAACCAAAAAAACCCCCAGAGTAAACTCCCAATTTTACTTCGTTTGTAGGTACTCTTTCCAAAACCTTGTTTTGGACAAAATCCAGAATAGCTAGTTGCAACGCTAGCTGTTTCTCCTGGTTTGTTGATTGAGGGGTAATAAGGAAGCGTGGGTTGGGTGACTTTATAAACTCTATCTTCAAGCCTTGGTGTATTATTTGGAGTACCCAAGGTTCTTGAATGACCTCTACCCACTGCTGTGAAAAAAAGCGCAACCTTCCTCCTACCCCTTCTCTTCTGGCGTCATGCATCTGAGGACTTAAATGAGTAGGGATATTTACCTTTGGGCTTAAACTCAGTATTCTTCCTATAGGGTCTAAACTTTGCCCTATCTCCTTGGTTCCTATATCCACCTCTGTTGCCATATCTAGGGGGAGACTTTTTCTGCCCACGAAAAAAAGATTTTTTCCAATTACCCTTCTTTTTCTGGGGTAATTTTTTCCCCTTGTCATCTGACAATTTTTCCATGAGATCATCTAATTGTTTTCCAAAAAGATGTCCAGGTTGAAACTCCATATTGCATAAATTATTCTTAGAGGCCACATCTGCTTCCCAAGGCTTTAACCAAATGGCCCTTCGAGCTGTAGTAGACAACCCCATAATCTTTGCTGCTAGCCTAAGATTTTGGATTGAAGCATCACAGAGAAAATCTGTCGCCATCTTAATATCCTGGAGAGATTTTAAGATATTCTCCCTTGAAACTTTTCTCTCCACATCCTGCTCTAACTGCAGAATCCATGCTCTGAGAGCTCTAGAAACGGAAGTAGAGGCTACTGTAGGTTTGCATTGTGCCGCCGCCGCCGAGTAGATTCTTCTTAATGATGTCTCCGCCTTACGGTCCATAGCCTCCTTGAGGCTTGACCCATTCTCCACCGGAATCACTGTTCTTTTGGAGAAGCGGGCGACAGCTACATCCACCTTTGGTGGTGCCTCCCATTGATCAACCTCACTCTGTTCTACTGGATATAACAGCTTGAACCTCTTATTTATGACTGGAGCTTTCTCTGGATTCCTCCATTCCATCTTCATAAGCTCCTTCATAAGCGGGTGTACCGGGAAAGTTTTATTTCTTATACAGCCTTTAAGATCCCCCTCTGGGTCCTTTGACTGAGACTCTCCCTCAGAAATCTCTATTTCTTTTCTTACCGCTTTTATCAATTTGGGCACTTTTTCCGTTTGGAACAGAGCCAATTCCACCTCCTCCTCTGAGGATGATGAACCGACCTCATCTAGGATTACTAAATCCCCTTCTGGACCTGTATCAGAATCCTGATGAGCAAAACCTCTCTTAGGGTCGCTGTGATGTCCCGACTCCTGCATGGACTCTTTAATCAATTGTCTGATTAAATTAATGGAGGACACCGAGAGCTGGTCTCCCCTCTGGGATTCCCTCTCTAAACACTCCACACAGCGCCCCCTCTGATAATTATCAGGAAGAGGTGCCTCACACTCCCTGCATATAATATGCTTGCTCTTCCTTTTCCTCTTTCTAGGTCCTTGACCTTCCATAGGGCTTGACATCTAAGGTAGGTAAACAATAATATGTTTTTATTATTTGTCCCCCTCTTTTATATATATATATATATATATATATATATATTTTTACTATCCACTAAAAAAAAAATACCTTTAGGCTCCTTCAGAAACATTCTTCAGGCAGAAAACCTCCTTTGGGACCACAACAGCCACCCCTTTACACACGAAGAGGCCTGTTGTCTCTAATACTGGCTATAAATAGCCTATTCAAAATAGTTTGGCGCGAATGTTCGGCGTTCCCAGCGCCCCTACTTCATCTTGCGCACTTGCGCCTTCGCGCATGCGCAGTAGCGGCCACCGCCGTTCCTACGTCGGCTCGTCCGCACGTCAGTGTCTGACGTCACGACGGAGCCGCGTTCCGCCCTTAATCCCCGCGGGAAATTTTGAGCAAGAAAACTGGGGCCAAATGACAAAAAGAAGACTCCTCTACCTACCCAGAAAAGCGTCTTCATATACGCACCTTTCTCAATCCGCCTGTCAAGGTATTTACCTTATTCCAAAGCTCCCTGGAGGTGCTACTGCCCCTTTCTCTTCTCTCTAACCATCCTATCTTGTCCGGTAGGACAGAAAAAAACAATGAGTAATGTGGGGCGAAGGGGGGTTTTTATTGGATACTTAATTGTTTGGAGGTGTGTCTAACTGTCCTATTTTTGAAGGGAGGAATCAATCTCATAGGTGCTGCTGCGAAGGATGCAAAGGAAAACCTCTAATACAAAAATGTGCCAAGTAAAAGTAGTCAAGGTCCTATAGAAGTCAATGGGAGTCCAGCTGATCTTATTGGACTGTTTTTAAGAAATTGGGACTTTTAGAGGTTTTCAGATTTCATAGTAATTGTCCAAAAAACTTCAATTGTGAAGGTATTCGTAGTTTTCACACTTTGCTATGTAACCCGTTAAATAGTTATGGCTCATTAACTAGAATCTGGTGATTTTATGTATAAGTTGTATTTTCAAGCTATTTTCAATTTGAGCTTTCAAAATGAATTCAAAAATTTCTAGACTGATTAAAAATGAAGAGTAGAATGTGATTTCACTGTGATCAAGTTGTTTGTCCAAGATTTTTTAGCGATAAAGTTCACTGTTTGTTTATAAGCACACACAAAATTGTAGCAAGCTGAACGCTGTTTTTCTGGGTTCATCATAAATTCTGTCTTTTATGTTCTGTCTGGTACTACATCACTTGTGCCAGGAGCAGTCTTTCAGTGCACTATCCTGTTGGCCCATTAATAGCTGTGGATGTTAGCAAATAGAAAGTGACTGCTGTTCCCAAATGAATGAAACCAGAGCATTAATGACACACAACATTAATGTATGGTTTATGGATTACTATTTACCTCACATACATTTTCTGACTTTTGTACATTCATTTTTTGGATGGTAGATGCTTTCTGTGACAAAAAATTATATATGCACACTTATTTTGTGGTTTTTTTTCGGTCAGTCAGCACAGTACAGAATCAGAGTCCAGAAGAACAGTCAGTAAGGGCAAGTCAGGCAGCAGTACAGTGGTGGTCAAGGACAGGCAGAGGTCAAGGAACAAAGAATCAGACTAGAAGCTCATACCTCTACAGAAGGTCTAAAATAGACCCATGTTGGGAATGAAAAAAATGGACAAGAAAAATATTTGAATTTTGCGCCAATTGTGATGACATCAGATGCAGCATGCCGAATATAAATGGGCATGCACACGAGTCAAAGTCGGAAGCCTCCCAGGTACCCTCACACTAGGTAAAAGACAGGGTTGGACTCGACGCCACATACGCGCACAAGAAGGCTCGCACGGAGCCGCACAGCGCTGCTTTGCAAATTATTTTTTTTTTTCAGGCCCAGGAGATCCGGAGAGGGCGTCTGGCTCGGTGGGGGCCCATGAGGGCCGGGGCCCACGGGTTTGTTCCCGGTGTCCCGCCGGGCCAGTTCGACCCTGGTAAAAGGTGCAACTCATCTTCCTTTACTTTTCTTTGGGTAGTAATCCCTGACAATTTTCTGTCGGACTGCAGAATTTTCAGACTGAGGGCTGCATGATTGACTATACATGCCCATTATTCTGCTCAGTATAACTCTGAGCAGCTGCCAACAAATTAATAGTGCAGACCAAGTGGCCTAAAGCTAGGGTTGCCACCTGGCCAATATTTTACTGGACTGGCCAGTAAAAATGATGGTTGATCCCAATGTTATTAATAAGGAAAAAAGATAAATATATAGGAAAGCCGGTATTTTTTTCCAAAAAAGTGGCAACCCTACCAATAGCAAGTAACCAAATTAATGGTAAAGTACATGGCAAGGCTAGTCATGCTTAGCAGATTTTGACTGCTTCAGTTTACCTCTATTAACCCTTTGGCTGCCAAGCACGTACGGCGTTAGCAGCCGAGCTTTCTTTCTGCGTCTGCGGCTTTTTCCGCCTCCGCAGAGAGTGTGGAGGGATGACAGCCCCCTGGGCAACGAGGCTAGGGGCTATCAAGTCGGATCTGCAACGTGACTTGTCTTACCTTCTCCTCCCTGCTGAGCCACCCACGCACTTCCTGATGCGTAACAAATCTGCAGACATGATGTCCAGGGCCCCTCCAGGGATTACAGTGATCCTCCTGCAACAAAAACAAAGTGCATGTTTTGTTTTTTTTACACACGTACACACACTTACATACACTTACAGTACATTTATACACTTACACACGCATTTTAGTAAAGATTGGTATTTTCTATTTTGTACACTTTTCTCATTTTGCACACTTATTCACATATATTTACACACTCAGACAACTTTTAGAAGTACACAAAACACGTATACACAAAAACTCAAAAACAGGTCTTTTTTTTTTACTTATTCATTGTTATGTTTTTTTTACCTAAAAACTGTTTATTTTCACATCCTGACTATTGGATAACCGCTAATTATGCTGTAAGATCATTGATTCATTAATTTACAATTGTTCCTTTAGTATCTTTAGTATAATTTTGCTGTTTGGTGCTTTAGTATAGAAAGATATATTTTACTTAGTTTGATCCGCCAGAATATGAGCTTTTCAAAAATATATGGTTTTCTGGGGGTCTTTTTACTTACGGCACATAACGCACAGTTGGGGCTCTCTTTTCAGCAGCTGAGTTGGCCAGCGTGAAAATTCATATGCAAGTTTTTACTTTGGGGTCCGTACATACCACATACTTTAGTCAATCTATCCATATTGGGCATCAAACTATTCAGTAGACATATGACGTCCATATTTAGGGTGATATTTCTTTTTATGTAAAACATTTTGTGAGATAAATGCGGCAAACTGCAACATTTTAAGGCGATTTTCATAAATTTTTAGGTGATTTGGTAGTTTGGTGTAGAAAGATGTCTTTATATCTTTGTTGGATTCTTTGCTATTAGGAGGGTCTTGTGGCACATAATATGAAGTCAAGGGTCTATGTTCACAGAAGGCAAATCGTCAGCGGAGAAAATTCATATACACTATTTTTATTTGGAGTCCGCACATGTCAGCATCAAACTGTTCTGTAGACCCTTGGTGTCAATATTTAGGGAGTTATACAGTTGCATGTAATAAATTGGGTGAGATAAATGTGGCCAATTGCAATATTTTTAGACAATTTTCAGAAATGTCTTATAAAAATGTCATAAAAACCGCTGCATTTAGCGTAGCTTTGCAGTATGGTAGTTTGGAGTAGGAAGATGTCATTACCTATTTTTGATTCATCAGAATGTGTACTTTACAAAAATATATGGTTTTGGGGGGGTCTTTGTGCTGTTAGAGGGTCTTGTTTCACATAATACAAAGTAGGGGGCTTTGTTCAGAGAAGGCAAATCGACAGTGGAGAAAACTCCTATGCATTTTTATTTGGGGTCCCCACATGCCAGCTGCCTTGGTATATCTATGCATATTGGGCATACAGCTGTTCAGTAGGACCCTTGACGTCAATATTTCAGGTGTTTTTCAAATTTATATAAGAAATTGGGCTAGATAAATGCGGCCAATTCTAATATTTCAGAAATGTAAAAACCGCTGCCTTTATTGCCAAATTTAGGAAAAGTTTAGGGCTTGGTGCTTTGGAGTAGAAAGACATGCATACAATTTGGATTTGGGGGAATGCATACTTTCCAAAAATATATAGTTTTCTGGGGTAAACATACTTTTTTCTACCTTTGCCTTCCCAAAATGATGTAAATGTGTGGATTTTGCAGTACCTGAAATGACAGACCATATGGGGGGCCCCTATATGCCACGAGCTTAGATAAACCTATACATATTAGGCATATAACTGTTCAGGGGACCGCAGGCTTTCATATTTGGGGTTATTTGTCTTGATAGCCAAAAGTATGTGGGAAATACGATGCTGCAGGGTGGAAATTTTGAGCTGATATTTAGGAATGTCGCCAAAATTGCCAAATTTAGATATGGTTTGCAGCTTGGTGCTTTTGGATTTGGGGGAATGTGTACTTTCTGAAAATATATGGTTTTCTGGGATGAATGTACTTTTTTCTGCCTTTGCCCCCCTCAAACCTATGCAGATGTGTTGATTTTGCAGTATCTGGAATTACAGAACTGATAGCTTGAATGGGGTGTCTACATTTTGGGGCCCCTATACTGTATGCCACATGCTTAGGTAAACCTAAACATATTTGGCATCAAACTGTTCAGTGGACTCCTGGCAATCATGTTTTTACATTGGTACCTAATAATGTGTGGGAGATATGATATGTAGATTTTAAAAAAAATCACCAATTTCTATAAAGAATTATAACTTTAGGAACGAATTGCAACTTGGTAGTTTGGCGTACATAGATATGTTTACCCATTTTAGATTCACCAGAATCTGCTCTTTCTAATAATGGGTAGTTTTCTAGGGTAAACATAATGTAGGTGGAGTGTTTGGCCTTGAAATCAGAAGTATGTCGTTTTGTGTAGAGGTGCTTTGGAAATTTGGTAGTGTACTGCCTGGAGATTTTGATCTATACAAGTGAGAAATCTCCATAAAACGATATATATTTGGTATTGGCACGTTCCAAATTTGCTGTGTTCACATACATAAAATAAATTATGTTTCTGATATATGTGATTGTACTATGGTTTTTTTTTTTTTTTTATTAGACACTTAGAAGTGGAATTACACCAAAATTCTAGCATATTTTGAAAGATCATGTTGTCCTGAAAACAACAATATATTGTTTTCCTGGGTAAACTAAAAGACCCCCCCCCCCCCCAGGAAAAGCCCTTAAAGTGAAAGAGTACAAAAAGTCTAAAAACTGCTTGGCAGTAGATGTTTACATTTAGGACAAAACGGCAGGCAGCGAAAGGGTTAAAGCAGAAGTGATCAAATGTGGAAACCACTAGCAATCTCTTCCCATTGTAGTCACTCAGAAGCAGTTGAATAGGTGATAAATAATTTGCCGGGGACATATTCAGACAAGGAATATAAAAAGTGTGGGATAGATATAAAGTGTTTTTAAGGACTAGAATCAAGTACTTCCCATGGAGAAAATTATATTAGAGAAAGTGGATTTTTCCATTCCATTAGCCTAACTCACACAGTATGTTCTATTGTTCGAATTTAAAGGACAAATACAGCAACAAGAGTGAAAGTGGATGTCTACATGCTGTCAGCATAGCACAGAGGACAACTATAATAAAAAGATACGATTTTGCACTTGGAAGAAAAAGCTAACTTATATTAAAAGAGAGCAGTACTAGGAAAATTATTTGTTGCCTACGTTTTAACAAGACCTAGGCCCTTTGGCAGATTTCACATAATTTTAAAAATTGTAATTTCTCAAAAACCATGATTTCTTTAGTAACAAAAAAGTGTCTATCACTAATTACAGTATATTTGCATAAAAAAAGGAAATGAAAATATTTGGCCTCCAGAGCCAAAAACCATGACTAGAAATGAAAGTGAGAGGAGCATCTGCTTTATTCGGTCAAGAAGACAAAAGACTGATGATTTTTCTGCCATAGGGGAAAGGCATTAATCATAAAGACAGCATAGAATTTTAAAGTCCATACCTCATTTACAAACAGCCAATAAAAAGAGCACGCCATTAAAGATTTCATTGACAGAAGAAAAGGATGAGGAGAAATAAGAAAATACAAATAAAAATGGCTTTAACATTAGTCTTTAACTTCTGTGGCTCTGTGCTATGTTTATAGTTGCCACCTAAAGGTAAATAACAAGCCTGACCAAAAAAAAATGTGGCTTCAATGTAATAAAAGAAAACACTTAAAATGTAGGAAAACCAGGATTCTAGTTTTGTGTTAAGCCCTTGCTGCTTGACAGAGGCAACGTCGGTACCTGTCCCAACTCTTACCCAATAACCAACAGCCCCCCTTCCTATAAGCCCCTTTAGGGAATTACAACAATTATGATTTTTGGATGAAAAGGCAGCAGAACAATTTTATTGTAACAAGTAATATTTTTAGTGCAAAAAACACACTACGACAAATGATAGCATAACTATAACAATAATATTTGTATAACAAACACTTAACTCCTGGAAATCCACATACTGTAGCAAACCTTATAACTGCACAACACAACAGTGCTGCCAGCTGCCATAGTAGCCTGTAACCCACCTGATACCTAACAAACTCCTATTCCTGTGGTGTTTTGTTACCCCTGAGGTGCCAGGCCTATTAGCTACCCATTAACCCTGCAACTTCCATGCTCACCCAGCTATTGGTCACTGTACTCCCTGACCCCGCTGTCACCAACCATATATCTATAGGGGAGGGTGGGAGTTTGCTGCTACAAAATGGAGTGGGGGTGGCAACCTAGTCCCCTACCTTTAAATCTACCCCATGTCACCCTGATCTACTCTTCCACTACCCTATCACATGTTAACAACTAGGAGGGGCTTCTGCAGCTCGTGCTCTGTCATGCCCCTGCTTCCCTAGGCTGTGCCCCATGTCATTGGGTTACTTTATATCATCTCATGTGTATTTGAAATTCTTTTGTGTATGAGTGCCCATCACATCACCTGGAAAGCTATTTCATTAACTGAGCACAGCAAAAATTTTCTAAAAAAAAATTAGTTAGTATGCTATGAAAAAAGAAGCCAACACATATTAAAATTTAAAATCATAAAGTCTTTATTAAGAAATAACTTACCGAAATGCCGCTTGCGCTCCTCTTCAGAAACGGCGACAGGTCGTTAATCCTTCGTGTGGTTTTCGATTTCTCCTCCCTGGCTATCTCCTATAAGGAAGGCAGGGAGGAGAAATGAAGCGCCACTCGATGGTTTGCCGATTGCCTTTTCTGAAGAGGAGCGCAAGTGGAGTTTCGGTAAGTTATTTCTAATTAAGAATTAGTGACTTTTAAGTTTAATATGTGTTGGTGTCTTTTTTTCGTAGCATACTAACAATTTTTTTAAAAAGCATTTTTGCTGTTACTGGTCCTTTAAAGGAAATATATTGCAGAAATGAACATTTCCTATAAGCTTAATTTTACTAAAATAATAATCTTTCTTAAAATAGTCAATTAAAAACCGGGTACCATAATTAATTTACTCTTGACTCTCCACCTCTCACTAATCTGTCTCTCTTCATTCTCTCTTCATGCAGCAGGCGGACTCAGATTTTTACTGATAGATCTAATACATCCTTTTGGGGAGGGTTGCACCTTTTGCCTAGAGGACATGACACCTCTAATGCATTTGCTTTAACAGAAAGCTATAAAGAATTGATAATGTAACAGACTATTTTTTTCCACAAACAAATTGTACCTATTATAATTAACATTCTAAAATGCTCCTGTCAATCATCTCTGCCTTTGAGCCACTGTTCTACCCTGTTATCATGATTTAGCCAGTTAAGAAATAAAAACATGTACAGTAGAACCCTGATTGTACATTCAAAATGGCATTAATATGGAGTGAGTTGTGGGAAAATGTAAAATATATGTAATATGTAAAATATACGTTCTGCCATATAAACCCTTAGGAATACTGTAAGAAGTTTTTGTCATTAAAAAATATTTACAGATTTTCTTTCTTCCAATTTAATCATTAACAGCATCAACACTAAATGAGAAACATCTGGCTGAACAGCAATTGAAGTTCATATACAAGGGTCTGTTATGTTAACAAACTCCTGTTGAACTATTGATACCAGGATGTATAATGTTACTATCTACTCTTTTGCCCACTAGCTGGCACCCAAGTAAATCAGAGTTTCTCTATGATTTTGGAATATTAAAAGGGTCATTTGCATTGCAGCATGCAAAGTGTTTTTTCAGATGCAACTCACCATGCCTTTTATCCATAATGCACTCAGTTCTACCTTTATTGTGTATTAGGTATTATTATTGGTATTAGGGGGAGCTGCACATTTGTGGTCATCCCACTGCTTGGCATGAAAATACATGTTATTCTTTAGGCCCAAGTTACCTGTGCTTGTTGATGCATACTGCTGAGGGAACCCTGGAGCTACCACCACAGCTATGAAGTAGCATTGTCCACTTCTTCCTCATGATAAGTTGCACTATAAGTATACTAGGTATGATAAGTTGCACTATAAGTATACTAGGTATACTAGTCCTGGTGCAAACATCATTTTCGTTTCTGGTCATCAAAGTTTAAACTTATGTTACCAGTAAAATGTAAGAGGTACGAGAACCCCCCCCCCCCAATAAAATGTGTGCAAAAGAACTTACAGAGCACTTACAGGAAACAAATCATAAGTAAGACCAGCTTTTCGAATGGGGGTCACAATATAATCAGCCTTATATTGTGCCATGTATATTCTATGTGTACTGTATATTGTGAGTGGGTCCCTAAGCTCAGTGACAGCAGCACAGAGCATGTGCAGTGAATCAGCAGAAAAGAAGATGGGGAGCTACTGGGGCATCTTTGGAGACACAGATCTTTACTGCTAAAGGTCTGTGGTTGCTTTGGGCTGGCACAGAATCCCAAACGTAATGTACAACATTTCTAGCTACTTCTTTAGTTAAAGGGGTGGTTCACCTTTGAGGAAACATTTAGTATGTTATAGAATGTATAATTCCTAGCAACTTTGCAATTGGTCTTCAATATGTATGTGTTATACTTTTTGAGTTATTTGCCTTTTTCTTCTGAAACTTTCCAGTTTTCAAATAGGGGTCACTGACCCCATCTAAAAAACAAATGCTCTGTAAGGTTACCCATTTATTGTAATTGCTACTTTTTATTGCTCATCTTTCTATTCAGTCCCTCTCCTATTCATATCCCAGTCTCTTATTCAAGTCAGTGCATGGTTGCTAGGGTAATTTGGACCCTAGCAACCAGATTGCTGAAATTGCAAACTGGAGAGCTGCTGAATAAAAAGCTAAACAACTCAAAAACCAAAAATAATAAAAAATTAAAGCCAATTGCAAATGGTCTCAGAATATCACTCTCTACGTCATACTAAACGTTAATTTAAAAGTGAACAACCCCTTTAAGCTTTAAGTAGTTTAGAGGCTTTTACATGATGCACCAGTTCCCATGTGCAGGATTAAGTGAATCTTCCTGTTGTCTTTCAGCTCCCTGCAATAAATGGAATACTCGTCTCTTACCCCACCCTTACACTATGAATTCATTTTCATATGTGCAACAATAACACAGATGTCACAATGAACTAATAGGTTTTCCTGAACAAAGAATGCATTTTCCTTTTGCCAAATTATTTCTTACCTTTCTTTAATAAATACACTACAACAGTGTATATTGTTTACACAGGTAGTAGTTTGAGGCTGCAACAACTGCATTGTATTTGTAAGGTAGGAGAAAGCAGCCCAACAGAGCAGTTATTGCCATACTGTGAAAATAAAATGAAATTATAAATAAATGCAATTTTTTACTTGTGCAATTTGTATGGATTGTAATAATAGATCCCTGTGCATATTTCCCCTTCACTACAGGTCATGCCTGTATTAGCAGCATGCTCAGCCACACTTATGTGTGTTTCACCCAAAGGCGCTATGTTTTTTGTGACCAATAAGTGGTCTGTGTGCTGCCACTTACACAGCAGGTGCAACATGACTTTCACTTCCATTTGCAATCTTTGTGGGGAATGTAATATTGCTCACTAGTGCAAAAATCATTCACAATTCATTCACATTGCGAATAAATGTTTGCAAAGTGAAAAATGTAGCTTTTGCGAACACTTTGCCCCTCACATAACAGTAAGATAGCGATTGCGAATTTTATAGTTTGCGAACGTTCGCAGTGTATGTATTAAAATTTCACAATCGCAAACCATTTTTTTTTTTCGACAAAATATTTAACGAAACTGCAGAGCAGGTATTAAAGGTTTGGAATGCACAATTAAGATTCACAATGAAATAAAATATTACATTGCGACAGGCCAATTTTTATTTGCAAAGTTTAGATCTTTGCAAATTTTATTACATTTCCCCCTTTGTGCCTTTGGAATTAGGCACATTACCTTTTGTTGCGGTGTACACATTGAACGAATTTAGCAAACATATCAGTCTTCAAGCATCTTATTTTGACTGCTGTGCAAAAGTGGTTGGAGTTGCATAGAGAAGAATGAGTGGCTGTATATACAAGTGCAAGTTCATACTTTCTTCACACAGGTTAAAATACTTTCTTGTCCCATATTAACAGGAATTCTATTTCTCTTTGGAAGGGAACAGCTAGATAAAACATTGAGCTCTACCACAGTACCCTTTAATTTGTAACAAATTGATTACCGATTGCTGTCTCTGGCAGCCTGTACAATGAACTTCTGTTATCAGGAGTCTAAAGCAAACAACAATATAGGCTACTCAAATGGAACTAATTATGCAGCAGGGAATACGGCAACAAACGGAAAACAAAACTGAATAAAACCAACTTGAACATGCTATAAGTCATATCAGTGATGGTTTCTGTACAGTACTCAATATGCATTAAAATTGGTTTACATGTTTTCACATGAACTGATTGGAAATTTCATATTAAACTTATGCTATTGTCATATAGTTCCTTTAAAGTTGACTTTCTCACTCAACTTCTACTTCGTTCTCTCTGTTAGAGTTTCTCAAGGATATGTCTTATGCCCTCTTTTGTTCTCACTTTATACTACCATTTCTACTTGTCTACTCCTGACCTCCCTCCTTCTGTCCTTTCCCAACTTACAGACTGCCTCCCGGCTGTCTCGTCCTGGATGTCTCAGCGCTACCTGAAACTGAATCTTTCTAAAACAGAACTCAATATATTTCCACCAAGATCTTCCCCTGTCTTTCAGATATCACCCACAGTTAATAACATCACCTTTCATTTGACCACACAGACACACAGCCTAGGAGTTATCCTAGACTCGCATCTGTCTTTTTCACAACATCCAAACAAAATTATATTCAGCTGTGCAACATTGCCCAAATATGAATGTATCTCAGTTCAGACACAACCAAAACACTTATCTAGTCTCTTATTATCTCCTGCCTTGATTACTGCAACCTACTCCTAGTAGGTATTTCAACAAGTTGCCTTTCACAACTCCAATCTGCCCTAAATACTGCTGCTAGATACATTCATCTATCTCTGCACTCAACATCAGCTACTCCCTCATGAGGCAACTTCGGTCAACTTCGGAAAACGAAGCACTCCGAGTGCCATCCCCCCAATGATTTATATTCTAGCCATCGGGAATGCTTTTTGGGGAGATTAGTCGCCTGAAGAAGAGGAGATTTGTCGCTGGGCAACTAATCTGCCTGGAATTTTAGCATGTGTCACCACCCTTAATTAACACAAAGATGTATTCCTTTAGTACTCATGAGTACTTTTTTACTTAAGCAGACAGTGTGCAAAGTGAAAAACATGCAAAGCTCCATGATTTTTGTTCACAATGTATATTGCTCCCCTTATTTGCATCTTTCAATTGTGCAAATATTTGTGCTTTTGCAATCAGGAACAAACATTTACCTCTAGTAGTGAATGCCACACAAGCCTAAGGCAGGTGCTCTCTTATATCATGCTCACAAAATACCTGGGACATTTGCAGTTCTGTTAAAAGCAGCCTGTTTGGATCCCTGGGTGCCACTAGTAGTCACTCTGTTTATGTTTTAAAAAAATGCAAATGAAAAAGATAACTGTGAGAATAAACACTACAAGGCAGCACCCTGCCCACAAATTAGTACAGATAGAAAAAAAAATCATGTGGTAATCTAAGAAAAAATACTACAACAAAATATTCTCTTAATAAAGCAATGACATTAAACAGGAAAAATACTTTATGCACATTTATATACTGCATAACGGTATATCAGCATTTGACAATAAAGTGCTTCTTCCCTGCAGTGGTGCTGTTTTGCATAAAAAGATTATTATCCTGTAGGTATGACAAGAGCCATGACTAACATGCAAAGCCTGTTTATCACATCTTAAGTATTAAAATCACTGATTTCATCTGTTATTCTCTCTGCAAAATGAGCCCTGCAGCTTTACATGGCTGTCTCTATTACTGGAAATTAGCTTATTTATATAGAGTAATACATTAATAAAAGGCAACCACACGGTTATCCTAAGAGCAGGGTAACAGTATACTATAATTAAAATGTATATTTACCCCTTTGATTTTTTTTTTTGGTTACAATTGCCTATTAAAGCATGAGTCCTTTACAATAGCCTGCCAAGGGAACTGAACGGTTTAATGCATATTAAGGAAATGCAAACACAGCTGTGCTATGGCATGAAACAGATAGTAAAATTATGCAAGCAGTTATCAGTAAAAATTACATGGCTCAGAGGTCCAATTAGTTCTTATCTGCTGACAGATTCTATGTTTTCCTGATGGAAGTTCCTGGAAAGTACAAATTGTAAACCAGTAAATCTATGTTGCTAGAAAGAGAAAGAATTGAAACAATTCTATTACAGTGAAAACTAAAAAGTTAAAATAGCACTTGCCTATATTGGCTAAATTAGTAATACTATGAAATTAAACATCAGTTTTAATCAATTTAGTGATTAAAGGACAACGAAAGTGAAAAAATAAATCAATCTCCATAATAACACTTAGGGGCACATTTACTAAGGGTCAAATATCGAGGGTTAATAAACCCTCGAATTCGACCCTCAAAGTAAAATCCTTTGAGTTCGATTATCGAATTCGAAGGATTTTACCGGAAATCCTTTGAATCTAACAGCTTAGAAAAGTGATGGGGAAGGTCCCCATAGGCTTACATTGTACCTCGGTAGGTTTAAACTGCCGAAGTATGTAGTCGAAGTTTTTTTTAAAGAGACAGTACTTCGACTATTGAATGGTCGAATCGTCGAACGATTTTTACTTCGAATTGTTCCAATCGAAGTTGAAGTCGAAGGTCATAGTAGCCTATTCGATGGAAATTCAAAGTATTTTTCATTCAAATCCTTCATTTGAGCTTAGTAAATGTGCCCCTTATTGTTTAAACACTCACTGCACAGAGTAAATCTGTAGTCCCTGGTCTCTCGTAATAGGTAACGCGGGCTGCCGAGAAAGTAATCACAGGACTTGGGTGACATCACGGATTTTGCACAGTATTTCCTGCTGGCTGCCAGAAGCAGCCTTGAATCGCATTACACTCAATTTGTTTCCATTGCGCATGTTTGTAAGGCACTTCATTCCTCCTTCCAAATTTGAGCTGCAATGACAACAGTGGGCGGGTATTTTGGTCATTCGCATTACCGATCGGGAGGAGAAGGGAGCAGGTAATCCTTAGATTTAAGTGAGCTGTAATCTTAGCGAGCTAACACTACTCTATGAGAATTATTCAGGGAAGATGATGATTAGATTTGTCTTTCCTTCTCCTTTAAGTCAAGTTTATGTCTAATTTTCTCTTTATATTGACTTCCTGAGCACAGATTTCTAGACAAATGCTTTAATTTTGCTTGTCGGTAATCCAAAGTATTAATAAAGTAATTTTACAGTTGCCATGATAAACTCTAACAGTCCCCACGAAGTCTATGAGAATAAAAGAACATTTAAAACCCATAATTGACTAACCTACCAAAGATGGTGGAGTCCAGATCTTTTGCTTAAAGAATTCAGAAACGTATGCTTTCATGTCAAAAATTCTGTTCTTATCATGAATCATTTTGGTTTCTCAAATGTTTAGTGGTGGTCACTTGTCTTGGTTAAAACCACACAGTAATTGTGTTGTGGGGTACAATATATAATACGTATATACTTTACAAGTATGTATCATAAATATTTTTTTAAAAAGGCTTTTGAAAAGTTTCAGTTAAAATGTAAAATATTAACTGAATGAACAGGGATTTCAATAAAACTCTCCAGTGTTATTCCTTTAAATGTTCATGCTTTTGTGTAATACTTTTTTAATGCATTTGGGGATTATTAAATGGTTATTACTTGCAAAGTATGCAGGTTTCAAATAAGATGACTGTAAGAAGGAACTAAAATAATTAGACTTTCTTGGTCTATTTTGCAGCAATCATGATAAAGTGTTTTGTTTACCAGAATATTCTCTCTGGAATGAAAGTTGGTAATTATATAAAACCACTTCCCTCTCCTCCATATCTGAAAAATAGGCGTGGCTCTGCATGTCACAGAATTAGATGGTGTGGGGCTTACGTTGCTCATCGAACATTCACATCTGTCCTTTTTATAATTTTTCATTGACAAGGAAGGTGAATAATACATGCAAAATGAAGTGAATTATTCACATTAAACCGTGCAGAAGTGTTGCTTCCTATGTTTGAATAGCAAGAAGGAAAAAAAAATTAGCAGATATTTTCTCCATGCATAAAAAATAGTTTTCATTAGATAAGGTAATGCCATTACTTGCTAAGTATTCCAAATCCACGTATGTGGCAGGAAATGAATAGATTAAATCTACTATGGCTTGTTTAACCCAATTTAACTAAACTAACAGCATACATTACTTTGAGTTTCTAGGTCATGATAATGCTGTGATATTATTGGGGGGGGGACTTTAAAACCCCTCAATCCATTCAATAAATGAATAACAGCAATTAAGGACTTTTTTTTGCAGCTTTTTGGTCAGTTTGTCATGCTGATAAAGTCATCTGGTTCCTGTCACTGTAATTGTCCCTATTCTAGCTGAAAATTACTAAAAGTACAGCTAAGAACAATTTGAACATGATCCCTGCTGCTCTTGGTATAAAGCTTTATGACAAAGTGCTATCTAAATTCTTATTCTGAGCATGCCATTAAGCAAATACAAACACGTTGCCAAGGATCATTAGATGGCAATGTTCTCACTTAAGCTCATTAATGGGATGCTAGAGATTTGCATTTGATTAAAAAACGTCAGGTTGCATTGACTTTATAAGCTAAAAATCTATACTCTGGATACTCACACATCTAAACTGGCTTTGAGGTCATGACAACTAATTGATAGATATTTCTATTTAGGAGTGCTAACGAATCATCATTATTAACTGTGATTTTTTGTATACAAATACTGGGAGAAATGCTTATATATTGCTTATTAAACCAATGACGTTGATTAAAAGGTAACAAATTGAATACCCATAAGAAAAACCAGTACCTTTTTTCAGAGGTTTATGAAACAATATCCTATGCTGAGTCACAGGGAGTCAAAATTAAACAAAATCATCTGTTTTCTTATTCAGCTTCTATTAAGCCTAATAAATATGATAACATATTAGTATGGGCAAGACATGAGGTTAACTGACAGCCAAATGCATAATTTATATAATAATGTAATAAATTAACAGTAGCAGTAACCTCGCCTAAGGTAAAGGGGCTCTTGGACTGTAAAAAAAGTGCTGAAGAACCTTATCATTTTATCAAGTGAGTGGTTCAAATTCTCTGAAAATTGTTCAAAAGCAAGATTGCATCAGTTATCCCACATAACAGTGTACAGTTGTGTTCAGAATAATAGCAGTCCGACATCACAAACCTGGTCAATCACTGTTTTTGGTAGAAATTATATTTCTACATGGCAAATAATTTACTTGTAGGTGTAGTAGAATAATAGAAAACCAATTGATATGCATGCTGCTGATTCTGTGTAATTGAATCATTAATTGAAGCTTGTTCAAAATAATAATAGCTTGTTCCAAATAATAGCAGTGTGGAGTTCAATGAGTGAGGTCATTCATTCTGTGAAAAAACAGGTGTCAATTACGACCCTTATTTAAGAAAGGAAGGCAGCAAATGTTGTGCATGCTGGTTATAGTGCACTTCTCTCTAAAAATCGAAATAAAAAGGATCATTCTAGACATTGTTCAGAAGAACAGCGTACATTAATAAAAAAGTTGATTAGAGAGGGGGAAAACATATAAAGAAGTGCAGAAAATGATTGGCTGCTCAGCTAAAATGACCTCAAATGCTATAAAATGGCAACCAAAACCTGAAGCATGTGAAAGAAAACTGAAAACTACCATTGGAATGGATAGAAGAATAGCCAAAATGCTAAAGACTCAGCCAATGATCAGCTCCAGGAAGATGAAAGAAGGGTTAAAGTTACCTGTGAGTACTGTTACAATTAGAAGACGCCTGTGTGAAGCCAAGCTATCGGCAAGAAGTCCTCGCAAAGTCCCATTGTTGAAAAAAATACATGTCCTGAAGAGGTTAGAATTTGCCAAATAACACATTGGCCTAAAGAGAAATGGTGCAACATTTTGTTGACTGATGAAAGCAAAAATGTTTTTATTGGGTCTAGGGTCCTCAGAAAGTTTATCAGATGACCCCCAAACACTGAATTTAAGTCACAGTACATTGTGAAGACATGGGATATAGGGATGTTTCTCATGCTATGGTGTTGGGCCTATTTATCACTTACCAGGGATCATGGATCAGTTTCAATACATGAAATTACTTGAAGAGGTCATGTCGCCTTATTCCAAAGAGGAAATGCACATTGGAATCTATGGGCATCATTTTCGCTGCGAAAATCAGTGAATAATTTCGCTCATCAATAGCAAGGATAAGTAACCTATAGCCCTCAGCTGATGTTGATCTATAACTCCTAGCAACTCCCAACAGGCCCTATGAAGCATTACCAAGACGCATAGTTGAAACAAAGCTGGTGGTTAATATACAGTATGTAAGGTTTGGATTAAGGAAGTTTACAGAAAAAAATGTGTTTTCCTTGAAGATACATACATATTTAATCTTTTTATCCCACTGAAGAAGATGCTATAGCTTGCATGCAATTATTTACAGTAGACTACAGATTTTCAATAATTTCCTCTATAATATACATGACAGACAGCACCCACTATTTTCCTCTGATAAAAACAAAAAGTCGCTAATGTTCACTTCTGCCTGCCAGTTGAAGGATTAGTTGGCAATTACAGCCAGATAACAAATAAACACTCGGAAAGAGCTAATCAAAATATTGCCGTAATATGAACTAGGTGTAATTTGATAGATTATACATTTATTTAGAACATTATCCATGTTAATGCTTCCATTTAGAGCTTTCTAATGGAGTTCTTATTACTCAATGTAATAAAACCTATATGAATTTAACAGCATCATTTACATAAGCTGTTATGCATGTTTATGACATCAGTTTTGCCAAATTAAAACACTAAAGAGAGACCAAAACAAATCCCTCATGTAAGCCGGCCTTGATTTAGAGCTAGGTATTACTCAATTAGACCATACTTCAAAAAGGTTGTAATGTAAAAGTTTTCACTTTTAAATGTATTATATTTCAATTCTAATGTATTGTATGAGCATCTTAGTTATCATTTGTTATAATGACTGTTTGATGTATATGCCCATCTGTTGTATAGTGCTATGTTGCCACTTTATAAATAAGTGTTAATAATAATAATAATAATAATAATAATATATGAGACCCGCTTTATGATAGACAGCCTACAACCTTGCTGCTGTAGAGTCTAATAGATTTTCTATAAGAAGGAATTTGTTTGATGTATATGCCCATCTGTTGCTTGCTGTTATATAGTGCTATGTTGCAACTAAGTGATAATAATAATAATACTGATGTTGCAGCTTTTTATTATACTTTGCACACTGCTTGGCCATTCTATAGGAGACCCGATTTTTTGCTGCTGTTAAGTCTAATAGATTTTATATAAGAAGGATTTTGATTCAAATGGGAGAAATATCTTTGGAAATGGAGATTAAAATATATTTTTCCACTGAAATGCCCCCACGAGCCTGGACAATATCCTATTCCCATCTAGCTAAAATTATATCTGAACACAAATTAAATTAAGATAGTGTTAAAATATTAACATTATTTTAAATATTTCATTCTTTAGCATGAAATTAATTATCAAGAATCAGTTGAAGGAAAGTTCTGCAAATCTGTATCCGCTTCATATCCAAAACTTAGAATCATACTCATTGGCATTTCTTAAGGCAGTACTATAAGAATCCATCAACAATAATAAAATCATGGAACCTCCAGCATGACTACTAAAAGGTGCACCAGTAATAAGATATGTTGTATAAACTGGATGCAAGCAGCAAAAAGCAGAGGAAAAAACAATAACAAATAAGCTTTAGACCTAATCAGTTCCACTAAAAGCCTAGAAAGAAAAAGCTTTTTCATTAGCTTCTTGCACAATAAATCAAAATTCTGCTTTATTTCTATTCAGTTATAAGTTTTGATTGGTCTATTGCAAGTCAGAATACAAAAGCTCTCTTAGTAAATCAGTGTTATTAGCAATTAAAACTTCTATAATAATGGCAAAGTCTTAAAAGTCTGTATAACAGTTTCTCAGGTAAGAGACAACAGGTTTACATTAGTTATTTAAGAATGAAGGCAATATTTTTTTCCCTGCCATAAGTGCACAGTACATGAGCCTGTGATCTCTACTGCACAGGGTTTAATGAATTGCAGTTGTTCTGCTATCCCCATTTAAACTTAAAATGTATTTTTTGAATTAAAGAGCAGCGACAAAGAAGGAGATTTAAAATGAATCTGGGTGAATCGAAATAGTGCCTTTGAGAGGAACTTTGATAGACATAGGGGGTTATTTATCAAAATCCAAATGTATCTCTCTATTTTTGGAAAGCCATTCCGACCAAATCTTTTTCCCCCTATTTATCATAAAATTTTCCTGAAAAAAATTACTGTGCAGTAAAAGATAAGATTGTCAAAAAATCATTATCCGTGACTTTTTCGGATTTGACGCCCGAATACAGCAACTTTTTCAGAAACCCAGTGCAAATCAGGATATCTTTGGGACATCTGCCATTGACTTCTACATGAACTCGGCAGGTCTAAGCTGGAGTACTTTTCCATTTGAACTTTCAATAGATCATGAAAAATTCAAGGTTTTTTTTTCAATGACAAAAATGGTGGTTTTCCCCTTTAAAAGTCCAACCAGAAAAAAAATAGGACTTTGATAAATAACCCCCTTACAACAGTCTAATGTTGATATGGCCTATCTTATTAGGAGCTAATTAGCCTGCATTTATGTTTTAGTGGGGAGAAGGCAGCCCACACAAACACAGGAATAACACATACAAATTCCTTGCAGACAGTGCTTTGGCTGAAATTGAACCAGTATTGCAAGGTATTTGTTTTATAAAGGCAAAGGCTGTTTTTTTTTTCAGAAGAGGTTACAACCACTGTGCCACCATGCTGTCCCTATATGTTTCAAGACAAGTGATAGCTATTTAGGAATGTTTAAAAACATATATCGTGTACCAACCCTTATTCACCGAAAGGATATTATTAGGCAGAAAATGGCAAAACACAATTTTCTTTTAAACATTTTTAATGAGAGCAGTGCCTCTGCTATGGGATAACCATTACAAATGTGGCAGTCACTAGAATTAAGCCCTTTCAGCTTGTTATAAGAAGAATGATTTGTTTGAACTTCTACCACCTAGAGATATTTTTATAGCAAGACCTGTACTGTATAATATATAGTATGTTAAAATGCCCAAGGGCTATGGCACACTGTGTTTTGATCAATGCTCCTTTTCCCATGAACTTCAACTGGTTACCTACATGCTTTTGAAAAAAACACAAAAAGGCGAACAGAGTGATGCCAGGCATTATATAATTACTCATGGGAATAGCAATCTATATATTTTAAAATGTGTCTCTGTCTACAGTTTTCTTTCCTCTAGTTTTGCAGATATGACCTCAGAGGTGTCAAGCATTTTTCATCACTACTCCTCATGGGACAGTAGTAGTAGTAGTAGTAGGCTATCTACCATCTACATTTTATATTTTAAAGTATAACTCTGAACTAGGGTTGACCTTTCTATTATTTTCTCTTTGGTTTATGTATATCTATCATACTATACATTATTATACAGTGCTGATGGATTCTCTATAAATAAATAACTTCAGGTGATGGAAGCAAATCTTTCTATCTCCCATAGACTCCATTATAAACAAATAATTCAAAGTTTTATAAATGATTTCCTTTTTTTCTGTAATAATAAAACAATGCCTTGTACTGGATCCAAATTAAGATATAATTAATCCTTATTGGAAGCAAAACCAGACTATTTGGTTTTATTTAATGCTTACACGACTTTCCAGTAAAGTTAAGAAGATCCAAATTACAGAAAGACCCGTTATCTGGAAAACCCCAGGTACTGAGCATTCTGGATAACAGGTCCAATACCTGTATAGTATACAGGTATGGGATCTGTTATCCAGAAATTCGTTATCCAGAAAGCTCCGACATTTAGGGGCACATTCACTTAGTTCGAGTGAAGGAATAGAATAAAAAAAACGTTGAATTTCGAATGTTTTTTTTGGCTACTTCGACCATCGAATTGGCTACTTCGACCGTTGGACTACGACTTCGACTTTGAAACGAACGATTCAAACTAAAAATCGTTGGAATATTCGACCATTCGATAGTCGAAGTACTGTCTCTTTAAAAAAAACTTCGACCCCCTACTTCACCACCTAAAACCTACAGAGGTGCAATGTTATGGGGAAGGTCCCCATAGGCTTTCGAACAATTTTTTGGTCAAAGAAAAATCGTTCGATCGACGGATTAAAATCCTTCGAATCCAACGATTCGAAGGATTTAATCGTTCGATCTAGAGATTTTTCGTTTGATCATGTGACAGAAATTACATCAGAACTCACCGTTTATAACTGATGACATCAGAACTCCGCGTTTATGAGGATATAATTTACAAGATATTCATGGCTTTTGTTAATTATATATATATATAGAGAGAGAGAGAGAGAGAGAGAGAGAGAGAGAGAGAGAGAGAGAGAGAGAGAGAGAGAAAAGAAAATCAATATACTTTACAAGAGTTTAAAAACTATTCTTAGTATGCAGTATTAATATGCTTAGGGGCAGATTTATCAAGCGTAGAATTGAAAATTGTAATTTTTAAATTAGAATTTTCGAGTTTATTTTAGTGTAATTCGACTAGGGGATAGTCCAAATTCGATTCAAGTTTAAAAAAAACCATGTACTGTCCCTTTAAGAATTTGAATTAGACTGTTCTCCATCTAAAACCTGCTGAATTGGTGTTTTAGCCTATGGAGGACCTCCAACAATCAATTTGGAGTAGTTTGGTGGACTTTTGGAAAAAAAATTTTTAAAAAAAATGTTTTAAGTTTGCAGCTCAATCCTATTCACCCCTTTTTTAAAAAAAATCTTTTTTTTTTAAATTTTGAGTTTATGGGAGTTTTTAGAAACTCCCATAAACTCAAAAATCGACCCATGATAAATCTACCCCTTAGTATTACTATACTATATTTTAAAGGAGAAGAAAAGAGAATGAAACTTAAAATAACTGTGCCATTTTTTTTAGGCACCACAGACAACCATTTTCTTTATAAACAACCAGCCAGGGGTACTTTCCTCCATAGCATGTGCCATCATGTTTTACTGGTCTTAAGCCACTCTGGCTTAATTTGGATCACTGGGAACTAGAAAAAACATTCTTCCCCCAGAGGCAAGTGCAAAATTGTATTCTGTAGTGCGCATGTTCAGAATACTTGCATCTGGGATAAACAGAAATCCAGTATGAGGTCCAGAGGGCAATGTGTCGGCAGAAAGAGATCCAGTACTTAATACTAGTAGTACTTATCTTTAATGATTGAGCATGTTTTTAGAATTATGAAAGGACTGGTGCTTTACTCAATTTTCAATATATTTTTACAACTGCAATAGTAAAGAGCATCAACTGTAGGACACTGCTTTAGTATTATATTAACATAGTATAAAGTAATATATAGAGAGCTATAAATAAGAAAGGAAAATCATGTTTTGTGCAACACATTACCTACAATTATCCTCTCAAAAATGAAATAGTGAAATGTCAACACTTTAGTCATGAAATGATTCCACATGTTTAATTGCTCAGAGATGGTGTCATGCTTGTCATTTTATAAAACCTGTCATTAATTATTTGTTATCCCCTCTGCTTTTTTATTCTTTATCCTGTCAGTTCTATTTTTCCCCATACTCCTAATCCTGAGGGCTTTTGGTTTTACATCTCTAGTTAGACCCTCATCCTTGATGTTTCTCCTTTTTTTATTTAGACCAAAGTCTAATTGTCTCACCGTAAACTTGATTATTTACAATAAAAACAATAACATATAACAATTAACAATAACAATTAACAATTAAATAAAAACTGATTATGCAAATGAAATTCTATTGTTATAAACAATATTTATAACTTGCTGAATATTATTTCATAAACGGAATGATCCTTGTTATTATTTCAGCATTTTCTACTCATCAGCACAGTAATAAACATATATATTTATATATCGTTTTAGATGTTTACTGATATACAATGTCATACAGCTTTCCGTATATTATATAAATATAAGGTTTAAAGTAATTTTTTTTAAACCCATCTTCAAACCCTTTCAATTATGAACAATTAAATTATGAATCTTATCTGCCAGTTAGATGTGCAGATCACCACTCTGTTAAAACCCCTGCAAGCATTGCACATTCTGGATTAATGCAATTATTTTGTATAACTTTTGCCTTTAACACATTGCTTTTAAAACACTTTGCCATGCCAATATTAAACACATTAAATAAAAGTGAAACCAATAAAGAAACTAATTATCCATGTTCAAAAGTGTTATTTATTTGCTATCATTAATTTAATGGCAATTCATTTCCACAGCATTTTACTGAGATTATACATCATTCTGCTCAAAGGAAGTTAAAATCCAAGGTAACTATCACATTCATGCACACAATTTAGTTTAAAGCCAATTAATCTGCTTTTATGTGTTAGGAAACAGAAGGACACTCATATAAACTCCTTGCAGCTAGTGTACTGGCTGGGATTAAACTCCGGACTGGTGTAAACCCACAAATACAGAACTTTGAACTACTAAGATTCCCAGGATACATGTGTTGGTGGTATTCAGAAACCCGATTCTTTTCTGTCCGTTTTACTAGGCACAAATCTAGGTGCACTGGTCAGCATAACCTGACTACAGTAGAATAGATGTCAAGTCTAATGAGCTTTTACAATATTTTTGCTACCAAATGCATGATTAACTTATAACCATTCAAGCTTGCCTTGTATCATTATCTTTGCCAGCAGAATATATTTATTGGTAATACTGCATTATTCTCTATACATAGTAAGTTAGGTTGAAAAAAACTTGTACTACAAAATTATAATTCAATGTCCTGTTTGAGTGCTGGAGACCAAAACTGTATGGCATATTCTAGATAGGGCCTTACCAGTGCTCTGTACAGTGTAAGAATAACACCCTCCCCATGCAAATCTATGCCCCTTTTAATACAGCTCAAGACCTTATTTGCCCTTGATGCTGCTGACTGGCATTGCTTGCTACAGACAAATGCAGCAACAGGGCTGTCCAACTGGACAATCTTGGCCAATTCAAGATAGCTGAACATTTAACTAGAAAAGTGAGGAGAGCAATCCAGGGCAGAAGATCTGCAACAATGTAGTTTATTAGCAGCTACAAAACACACAACATGTTTCGGGCCTCAAACGCCCTTTATGAAGTGTAACAAAAATGGAAACAAAGTGACCTTTTAAAACATATCCTATTGGAATCCCACCCCTTAATTGCAGGGTTAAAGTTCATCACCTCCATGTTTCATGTTAAAGTGCCAATTAGCAGTGTTAATAGTATAAATACAACAATATGTGGAATAAAATTGTCGATCTTACACATAAAAAGATTTTTTAAAATATAAGAGTGCACCTTTTTGGTTGAGGTATTGGGTCATACGAGGAGACTTCACAAATACCTAGCTTTGATTGCTAGAATCACCTTTTTGGACAGTTGAGGCTGCTTCACCCCCCACCTGCCCCCTTCCTTATTTTTTCTTCTGTTTTTTTTTTTTTGATACCATGGAGCACGGGAGGTATCCGTTGGCGAAACTTACCTCGCTCTGGCTATAACCCCCCCTACGGATCAGCTTTTGATATGTCTCGTGTACCTTTTGCACATTTATTGACTAGATGGACCTTTGCTTCTTTTTCTTTAACCTCTCTTTTCTTGGTTTTACTATCCACTCTTCTTTTCTCCCTCTCAATACCTGGAGGAATTGCAAGTGCTATTGCTGGACCTCCGCTTTCCACAGTAAATTTCGCTCTATTTTACTCACAGGTACGGAGGACTGTTTTGTCTTCAAACCCTCTCACTCTTTCCCTTTCCTTTCTCTCTTTTCCTCACTTTGATCTTTCTTTTCCCTTCTTTTATTACGCGATGTATCTGTGTAATTTCTGACTTGTTATTTGCAAAATACTTTCAATAAACTTGAATTTGAAAAAAAAAAAAATATATAAGAGTGCGTTTGTGAAAGTGTACGTATAATCTTTCAGACATTTACAGATTAAGACATATATCAAAAAAGTGTATATCAAAAAATATAGGGCAAACAAAAAGGGAAATCAAAATCCGTATTCAAGAGCATAGAGGGAATATTAGGAACTTCAAGATGAACACACAAACAGATACATCTGTATCCAGACATTTTGTAGAGCATAAACACAACCCTATGCAATTGAAATGGTGTGTCCTAGATGAAGCTGTGCTAGATAAGAGAGGTGGAAACAGGTTAAATAAACTTCTGCAACTTGAAGGCAGATGGATCAGAAAGTTGAACACTCTTATTTCGGATGGAATGAATGATAGTTGGAGCCTAAAACCGTATCTTTAACTTTAACTCTGTGTCTTCATTATTACAGGTTCTGATAATAGAAAATACTAGCAACTTAGTCGCAATAAGGGTAAGATGATTCAATTATATACTGGCATTTGGCCATTTAACTATTATATAGTAATGAATATTACCATGTAAGTTGCCAGAATGAATATTATGGAAGCTACTCTAGTTTCTGTCTTATGAACGTTTTTTGAATGTTTTGTGAAACCTAGGTAGGCACTGTGATGTGCAGTACCCAGGCGCTATATCAGTGAATTTTATTTTATTTATAGGTGGAAATTGGCGATATGGCAATGGACTGAATATGCCATGGATTAAGGTCGAAAAAACTCTTTTTGTAAAATGCTGGACTATTTTTTGATATACACTTTTTTGATATATGTCTTTATCTGTAAATGTCTGAAAGATTATACGTACACTTTCACAAACGCACTCTTATATTTTAAAAAGTCTTTTTATGTGTAAGATCGACAATTTTATTCCACATATTGTTGTATTTATACTATTAACACTGCTATTTGGCACTTTAACATGAAACATGGAGGTGATGAACTTTAACCCTGCAATTAAGGGGTGGGATTCCAATAGGATATGTTTTAAAAGGTCACTTTGTTTCCATTTTTGTTGCACTTGATAAAGGGCGTTTGAGGCCCGAAACATGTTGTCTGTTTTGTAGCTGCTAATAAACTACATTTTTGCAGATCTTCTGCCCTGGATTGCTCTCCTCACTTTTCTAGTTATATGTATGCTGAAGACTTGCGGTGAAGTCTAAGAGGAAAGAAGCACCACTGCATAAAAAAACTGGGCAGTGTGCTGAAGTAATTCTGTTGAGTGATAGCTGAACATTTCTTTGGATCCATGAATAGAAATGACAAACCCCTAAAATTCAATAGAAGTTAATTCACTTGCTAATTTAGCAAAGAGACTATGGGTACAAGCCAGTTAAAAACCTTCCTCATATGCAGAACATGGTCCTCATAATAAGTGAAAAATATGAGTATGTCATCCAGATATACAATGGCAAATTGAAAATATCATTGACAATATGCTGGAACGTAGCTGGGGAGTAACATAGACCGAAAAGCATTACCAGGTATTCAAAATGCCCATAGGAAGATCTGAAGGCAGTTTTCCATTTGTCCCCTTCATGGATCCTTACCAAATTATAGACACCTTGCAAATCATGTTTAGAGAATACTTTGGCACTTTGAAGCTTTTGGAAGAGTTCAGGGATGAGAGGAAGCGGGTAACGGTTTTTGACAGTAATCTGGTTAAGTTGCCTGCAATCAATGCAAAGATGCAGAAAGTGATCCTTCTTTTCCACAAATAATATGCCCGCCACAGCAGAAGAAGTCGAAGGATGAATAAAACCCTTTCTTCAAGTTCTCATCAATGTAATCTTTAAGCACCGAAAGTTCAGGTTTGAATAAGTATACATTCAACCAAAGTTAAAAGCTGCTCTTGGAAGACGATTGATGGGGCAATCATAAATGCAGCGAGGAGGACGTTTGTTTGCTCTTTTTCATCAAACACATCAATAAAATCATGTAGCTATCATGTAGTTATAAATCGCAAATGAGGATCAGTGGATGAACAGAGAGCCAATGGAACTAATTTACATGAAGAAGATTTTACATGAGAAATACAAGCCTTAGAACTGAAATGCAGAACACCAGTGCACCAATTTATTGAGGGCCGTAATACTTTAACTAGGGGAGACCGAGGATAAGAGGAAAAAGTGGAGAGGAGGTCACATTGAAAACAATAATCTCTGTGTGATGAGAATTTATAGAAACAACTAATGAAGCTGTCTTATGGTAACTGGTCCTGAGTTAACGGAAGAACCACCAGCAGTCCTCAGTATTAAAGGAATTTACTTGAGACGAATAGGAATTTCATGCCTTCGGGCAAATTTGGTATTAAGAAAACAGTCACAAGCCCCAGAGTCAATGATTGCCAAGGTTCACCACCCATACACTTAGGGGGTTATTTATTAAACTCTGATTTGGAGTTTTTGGAGGGGCAAATTTTTTTTTCATGATTTATGTAACCCTGATCCTGTTCACCATCTCAAACCTGCAGAGATCATGTAGAAGTCAATGGCAGATGTCCCGTTTGCAATTGGAAGATATCATGCTTTGCACTGGGTTTCATAGAGGAGTGCATGGGTCCAAGTGGTTTTAAGAAAATAGTGAGATATTTTTGGATTTAAGTAACTAACCCCTTAGAGTCCCCCAAAAAAACATCTGGCTGTACACGAAAATTCACATCTTCTTAAAAGAAGCCATGGTATATATTTTGAACACAATATTACGGATGTGACACAAGGAAGATATATTTATGTATTTAATTAATGTTTTTTATGGGGATTCAATGTTTTATAATATCTGAAACTGCTTATTTATTGCCTTCATACAAACAAAATCTGCCCGCCCATTCATACAAGCACCAAACTGTTAGGTGATACCCCATTGTATACCAAATTAGAAGAGAAAGCTGTTGCATTGTCTAGAAGGAACAATAACCCCAAAATAAATACTTAAGCAACAGATAGTTCAAATGGCCAGTAAATAAGTCCTTGCATTTAGCTCTGTTTGGTTGCTATATGTATTGCAGAACAGGTTCCGATAAAACATAAAGGTAATTTGTATATTTTAACTTCTTTTTGCTGTAAATAGTGCTATTAGGTCTGGCAATGCACAAAACGGCAGGTGTACTTCTACCTGCTAAGCCATTCCCCCTGGCCACAACACGCCTAGATTTGCAGGCGTTATTTAGGATGAAAATGTAAATACACAATAAAAACACCAGTGATGATTTTATTTAACAGACACAATTTTTTTTACAAAATGGTGGACACTGGGTATAATAATATTTATACGATGATTTGCTCAGGATATCCCTAACAAACAAAACATATTTACCCAATGGTTAACAAGTCATCAGTATCTTTAAAAGTATTGTATTGCATTTGCTTTATACAAGAAACATTGCTTTCCTTCCTTCTGCAGAACTCTCAGTAATCCCATGGTAAATCAGCTGCAAGAGACACGAGGATTTGTTAAAGCTATTAATACCAAATGGCCATACTATATGTAACTGAAAAATGACAGATAGAATGTCTTGGGAACTGGATGTTCAAACAACTGTATAAAATACATTTCTGATTTCTTTACTGGGAATAGGTTCATATGTCTAGCAGTTCTGAAACAGATGTACAGTATATTGCTTGATTCTCTGTGATGCAAATGACTTCCTATAGCTAACCTAGATCATTACCATTAAAATAATATGTAGTCTTGCTGCATTGGATAGTTTGCTGCCAACCTGCCTTGATCTGAAACTCTGGCAAGTATTTCAACAACTTATCAGATAATGATAGTTGACCACGCACAGGAAGAGAATGATGAAAGTCTGAGGCTCCTATGATCAATGTGTGTTACTTATGAAAAAAGAATTGGCAAGTGAGACCACTTTTCTGAAGCCATTTGATGTATTAGATAATAAACACATTTCGCGCTCTATGATTTCCATGGAAATGGAGGGTGTAATGATTTTGGCTGTGCTTGCATCCCTTTAGCTATATACTGTGACTTTAGAGCTTGCAGTTTGTCTTTTTCTATTGGCTAAAATGTTTACATAATCACATAATCAGCATAAACTGGGAATTGTGCTATGCATCAAATTGACAGAATTCTACACTGCCGCATGGGCCAATGTGCTTTGGAACCTCTACAGCATTCTAGGCTGCATTTTTAAGGAGCAAAAGACATTGAGAGTTCTTGGGGTCAACCATAGGAGATGGCTTCTAACTGTTTTTGGGTGGATTTTCCAAGCTCTAGCATTTTGATAGAAACCAGAGTATGCTGGGAGGTGACTTAAGCATGCTAAAGCATGTGGCTAATGGACATTTTCTCCATTTACATAGAACATTTGAAGAGGTAAAGAGCAGCCACTCAATTCAATGTGAAGTATACTGACCATGGCAGGCTCTTGTGTCAGTGGAAGGCTGACACAACTCCTAAATGTTTGTAGAGTTCATACTCCTTGCCTCAAAAATCTCACTCGTTGAAGAAACACTCACCAGCCTCTGTGCTGCTTTCAGAGTCTGCTACAACTGGAAAGTGTCCCATAATTGTATTAACATATTTTTGACACTTTTGGAGCAGGCAAACTTACATATATATTGGTCAAAATGTAATACAAACACCTTCATTTTTGTAAAATGCATTTAAAGGTATTCACAAAATTTGAGTGCTGGTAATGTTTTCTCTCTTTTGTGCGTGCAAATGATGGCTGTATATCATCTATATCCTTATTATCTGTCCCCTATCTTCAGTGCTCTGTCCTGCTTTTTCTTGCACTATCCTATCTCAGACCATCCTGCATCCCTCTCAAACCTGGCAACTAATGATTATTAATCATAGTTAATGATAATTAGCACTAGCACTTCAATCAGGATAACCACCCTATGGCAGGCAGTAAGAACAGGGCTGACAAGTGCCCCTGAATACAAAGTGCAAATTGCAGCCAGACCATAGATAAAAGTGCTCCCTGATGTGCATTAGGAACATGCTATCTTATACTCAGATCTACTATTCATTGGCTGAGCCACAGTTATTAGCGCAGGTAGGTGGAGGTAATGGTTTTTCACTCTAACTTTTAAAAAACTTAACCAATTAAAATTTAACCAATAGCGATGGGCGAATTTGTCCCGACAAATTTGAGAACCGCCTTGAAGTCAATGGGTGTCAAAATAATTTTGACGCACAAGAATTTTGTCCAAATGTATTAAAGTCAATGGGCGTCCAAAAAAATTCCCACAAATTTTCGCTGCTATTTTGCAAAAACACTTGCGGGTGGTGAAATGCCTGGTGAATATATTCGCCCATTAATAGTAACCAAGTGTGGGTTTCTTTGTTCTAATCTACACTGTATAAAAGTAGCTTGCATTATCCATTTAGACTGAGTAGTAGAGCACATTCACCTTTATGTATTGATTTTAAAAGAATGATGTATCAGCTGTAAACTTTTATATAATGTTTTTTTGCCGTTTGGTGTTGTGTTGTGATATTCGCCCTACAATACTGGAAAGTAAGTTACAGTGACCTTCCTGTGACTATCCAATAACTATGGGCCATCATTAATGTGCTGGTCAGCACTAAATTAACTAAAAGCAAACTACATTCTACTATAATTTGTTGTTTAGGACAGTTAGAATCAGTAATTTTAATGATGAATTCTCTAAAGGAACATTAGCATGAGTTCATTAATGGGAATTTATTACCATGGAGAAAAGTTGTGCACGGCGACAAATGAAAAGTCCAGGAATTAACTGACCATGAACACTTTGCTGTAATAGCAAGCACACATCACAGGGTTAATAAAGCAATCAGTGATGGACGAATAAATTAACCAGACACGAATTTGCGGCATATTTCTACTTTTTGCCGCAAGCGAATTAATTTGCAAAATTGCTGTGACAATTCACCTGCAAAAAATCCGTCACATCAGAAAAAAAATTACTGCGTGTCAAAATCGACGCACGCATATAAATTGTCGCACGGCAAAATTATTCGGACACCCATTGACTTTAATGCATTTTGACCAAATAGTCGTGCGTATAAAAAGTTGGAGCTTGCATCAAAATTATTTTGACGCCCATTGACTTTAATGCATATTGCACAGAATCACCCAACACTAATAGCAATAATATGACAGTGCAGTTTGCTATTTAGTTTTAACAAATTGTGCATTATGACAGCATAGTTTAAAATGCAGCCTTTACAGAAATATCATACAGTTTCTATGGTTCTGTTGGAATACATGCAAATATAGATTGTAATCTCTTGTGAATTTTGCCTTCAGATACCTTTGTTTGTTACAAATTAATGTTAACTTGCTGGTGAGATATATATATATATATATATATATATACATGATGATCAGTGGCGTAACTATAGAGGAAGCAGACACACAGTTGCAGGGGACCCAGACTGTGGAATCTGCTTCCTCTATAGCTAATAAAAAAAACCTCTGCCCCAGCCTCTTTCTTTTCTGCGGTGATGAAGGGGATGCAAGTAAGTCAGGCGGGAGTGGGTGGAGTCGGTGTGGGCGGGACACAGGCATTGCGGCAGCTGGACAGGAAGTGGGCAGGAGGATGTTGGTCGGAAGGCCCCTCTGAAGATTTTTTTACAGGGGAGCCGAGCACACTCTAGTTACTCTAGTTACGCCACTGATGATGATGGTGAAAGTTTTTACGGAATGCATAAAATAATCTTTATGCCTCAATGTGAAGGCCTCAAGGCTATCTGGAAACATAACACGCACCTCTATGCAGGCAGCAAAAAGGATGGTGAGAAACAGACCTGAAGCCAATAACTGAACATGAGAAGGCAGCACACAGAAGCTTAACATACTGATACTTTGTGAGAAAAAAAATAATTTGTCATAAATTGGCCTATTTTATAGAATATATATATTTTTTACTTTACTTCAGTATATTTTATCTTTTTATATTCATTATACCATTGCCTCCATTACTATTTCAAACAACAATCCTGCTTACTGGCAAGGAATGTAGATTTATACTCAGGATCAGAGCAATATTTAAAGCAGGATCTGTTCTTTATCTCAAAGGATCATTAAAAGGGTAGTTCACCTTTAACTTTTAGAATGATGTAGACAGTGATATTCTGAGACAATTTGCAAAATAAATTGCTGAAACTTCAGCAGTTGTCTGGTTGCTAGGGTCTAGTTTACGAACAGTAGAGGGAATGAGTAGAAGCATACTCAATAAAAAGTTACATTGAAGCCACACAGAGTAATATTTTTTTGACTGCTGGCGTCTCCGACCCCTTTTAAAAGCTTCTTCTTTAAAGGGGTGGTTCACCTTTATGGTAGCTTTTAGTATGTTATAGAATGGCCAACTCTAAGCAACTTTTCAATTGGTATTCATTATTTATTTTTTATAGTTTTGACTCTTTGCAGCTTTCAAATGGGAGTCTTCTGACCCCCTCTAAAAAGTAAATGCTCTGTAAGCTACAAATGTATTGTTATTGTTACTATTTATTACTCATCTTTCTGTTCCAGTCTCTTATTGAAATCAATGCATGGTAGCTAGGGTAATTTGGACCTTAGTTACCAGACTGCTTAAAATACAAACTGAAGGGCTGTCGAATAAAAAGCTAAATAACTTAAAAACCTTAAATACTAAACAATGAAAACCAATCACAAATTGTATCAGAATATCACTCTCTACATCATACTAAGGGACAAATTTACTAAAGGGTGAAGTGACGCCAACGTGATAGACTCTAGAAGTACTTAGCTCGCTAATGCCTGGCGAATTTGCGCTCTGACGAATGGACGTAACTAGGCAAATTCACTAGGATGCGGATTTTACTGAACGTTACCTCTTGCACCAGACTTGCCTTCACCAGCTCAGACCAAGCGAAGTGCAATAGATTAGATAGGACTTCCTCAAAAAATAGCTGAAAATTTTTCTAGGTCCCAAAAAACGCAAGCGTCTTTTCCTTTTTCAGGGTGATAAGCTGAAAAAGAGCGTAAATGTTTTTTGGGGTAACCGGCTTCCCCCCTACATTTCCTAACATATGGCACATAAACTTTACACTGGGCTCATGTGTAGGGCAATATAACAACTTTTTTATTTTATTAAGGTTTCCCGGGCTTGTGTAGTATAATGTTTTTGCTGCAACATATACGTCCATTGAACTTTAACTTCCCGACGTATGCAAATTAGGCAAGGCTAGCGCAACTTCGCTTTGCTTGGCGCAGTAACGCTAGCGCAACTTCACCAGTGTTCGGCGCCCTGGATGCAACTGGATTTTATTGAATTAGAGTTGTCCTGGCGAAGTGCTGTAAGCGAAGCTGTTGCTGGCAAATTTCGGAGGTTAGTGAATTTGCCCCTAAAAGTTAACTCAAAGGTGAACAACCCCTTTAAAGAAGAAGAAGGCAAATAATTAAAAAACTATGAACAATAAGGGGGCTATTTATTAAGCCTCTAATTTTTTTGGTTTGTAAGGGGAACAGTTTGAATTATTAGAGGAAAAAATCTTTGAGATTTATTATGCTCCAAAAATGCTAAAAATATAATCTGAAAAAACTGCAGCTAAAGTCATGTAAAAGTCAATGACAAATGGTCCCTTTTACAATCAGAACATGTTTTTTGCCTTCAAGATTGTCGATAGTTTTGTGCTTTTTGACACTGGTTTTCATTTGATAATCCATTAAATTCAAGTCTTTCAGATGACAATTCAATAATATATAATCTATATTTCATGCATACATATACAGAAGTCATCTCCTATAGAGTCAATTTTAAGACAATAATTCTATATTTTTTAAAATTATTCTCTTTTTCTCTGTATCAATAAAACAGTGGTACACGCGATAGCAGACTTAAAAGAGAACTAAAGGCTAAAAATGCCATATTTTATATAATGTACCAAACTAAAGTTTCAGCTTGTCAATAGCAGCAATGATCCAGGACTTCAAACTTGTCACAGGGGGTCACCATCTTGGAAAGTGTCTGCGACACTCACATGCTCAGTGGGCTCTGAGCAGCTGTTGAGAAGCTAAGCTTAGGGGTCATTGCAAATTATCAAGCAGAAAATTAGGTTGGCCTGTAATATAAGCTGATCTATAGGGCTGATTATTAACGTCTCATACTAGTTGCACTGGTTTTTGTGCTGCCATGTAGTAATCATCTGTATTAATTACTAATCAGCCTTATATTGTGACATGTATCTTCTATGTGTACTGTATATTGTGAGTGGGTCCCTAAACTGAGTAAGTGACAGCAACAGAGCTGGTACAGAAGCCCAAAACATAATGCACAACATTTCTATGTTTTTAGTTAAGCTTTAGTTCTCCTTTAAGGTATGGAGATCCAAATTACAGAAAAAAAAACTTTATGTTGAAAACCCCAGGTCCCAAGCATTCCAGATAATAGGTAGCTAAGCAATCTTTCCTTTGATTTTGCACATATAAAACTCAAAATGTATTTTTAAAAGCTTATAGCATTTTTTTACATGTCAAATGGATTGTAAAGTAAACTAAAAGTAGAGCAGCATTTAGACCTAACTGAACAAAGGTAAATTAAGCACATACCGGTATTTAAATACATGGGATTAAAAATTCAAACATAAATTTGTTTTCACCTTGTCTCACTGTAGCAGCAACCCTGGGTATAATTATGGTGAACCATAGATATATGGAGTCCATAGATATCTGGAGTCACCAGACAGGGGCATTTCCAGCCTAGGCATAACTTGTATAACAGAGTAAATAAGGACACCAACTTATTATTATAGATTGATGCCAAAAACTATAAAGAAACCTGAAGGTAAAAAGATGTCCCAAATGTTAAAGGAATCATCTGCCATTGTCTTCTACATTATTCTGACAAGTTTTAGCTGGAGTATTTTCGGATTCAGATTTTTAGCATCTTTGGAGCATTATAAATCTCGAAAAAGGTTTTTTCCCTATAAAAATGTATATTTTTTCCCATTTAAAATTCAACTAGAAAAAATTAGAGGCTTCATAAACAGGCCCCTTATTGTGTATAGTGCTAGAAAGTTACCTGCATGGCTATTCTGTCATAAGGTTTTATGGTGGGAGAGCTTAATGTAGTCTTGCCAGTGTGATTTCATTTCCTAGTGGTGTGCATGCAGGGGGTTATTTATCAAAATTCGAAGAGTTCTCACTATTTTCTGAAAACTACTCCTACTAAATCTGCACAGACTTGTCCCCCTATTTATTAATACATTGTCACAAATTTTTCTGTTGTGGAAAAAGTCACAATAAAATCGTAAAAATATCTGAATTCTACGTTTTTTAGAGTTTTCCACCAGAAAGCTACGACTTTTCTATAAAATCACCAAAAAGCTAAGATTTTTTTCAGAAACACAGTGCAACTCAGAAAATCCATCTGGCATTGACTTTTACAGGTTATTGGAGTTGGAGTACTTTTTTCATTGGAAATTTTAACACCATCGGACTTTTAAAAATCATGACTAGAAAAAGTCACACAACATGGCAATGGCCTTTATCAAGTGTGAAAAACATACAATGAATCAGCTTTTAAGCCTACACATCAAGTCATATTTACAAAGAGTCCAATTTTCCAAGGATAGTCTCTGTGTGGTGGGGTAACACAAACCAATTATGGTTCATTAAAAAGTCCAAATCATCCATATTTGTATTGGAACATAACTCCAGCTACTGCTTGTAATAGCCTAACCTGCGTTAAAAGGGAAATTGCATTTAAGCCTGGTCAAGTATTAGTTTCCTGAAACTATGCGTGTTACATTTTATATTTGTTGCAATAACTTCTTCACAATATTCTGACACAATATTATTGTTTTATCTATATTAGGCAATGCCAGCATTATTAGAAACTGGTCTCCTGTAACAATTCACTCTCCCAAACCGGATACGGCAGGAGATCCGTGACATACATCTTGCTGGAAATCAAAATTTCATAAAAGAAAAAGTATATAGTTGTTATACATATTTCAAACTATAGAAAGCAAGACGCTCTCTAGGCATCTGATCCACTGTGCTTCCCTTTGAAGTAGCAGTGTATTTTGGTCACCTCCCCTCAAATGGTTTTTAGGTTTTCGGGCATTGCCCCCTCCCCTCTCCCTCTCCTTTAAAAAATAGTGATCCTCAAATGCAGAGAAGCACAGCACAATTCCCAGTCGCCATTTTCTGGCTCTTCGTATATAGCCTTTGGGTCTCAACATCCATGCGCAGTTGAAGCTAACTCCTGACTTGGCCCAACTGTGCATGCTCCAGCAGGCTTTATGAAGACATCTGAAGACTATATGAAGATCAGGAAGATGGCGACTGGTAGCTCCTGTTCGCTTCTCTTAATTTAAGGGTGAAAATTTTTTGAAGGGTTTTTTTTTACACTAAAACACATAGTGGGGAGGGAGAGGGGGCAATGCCTGCAAGTTTATGGGGGCTTTTGGTAGGGGGGTTTAGTTCTCCTTTAAGCTGTCATGATTTATGATAGGTAAAGTTTTTGGTTTACAACTAAATCTTTAATATTTTAAGGTGTAGTTTAAATTATCTTTTAGCATAATGTGCACTGTAAAATTCTTAGACAAATTACAAGTTCCTTCTATGGAAATCTAAGCAAACTAATTTCTCTAATAAATATAGCTGCATAGTTTCCTACATTAATTCCATTTAAAATACATTTTAGTCATTTACATATTATTGTACTGTTTAAAAAGTGTTTACTATGTTATAAAATCTGCAGTTAGTGAATATATGCCTGTAAAAAAAGTTTTGTAAAAGGCATGTCACTTCAAAGAGAAACCCAATCAAGACAACAGGATTGGAAGCAATAAATAAATAGGTGCTTTACATGAAATGTTCTCTCTTCTTTCCACAAATGATCACTACTTTCTGCTCCTGACCTTTCCAATTTCACATGATCTGCATCTCTTTGCACTTGACTACACTGATTACAGCTACATAAAGAAATAAAGTACTGTTATTAACCTTCAAAGCCGTCAAAAGCTCTTCCACATGAAACATGTGTAACCTCTTCTCTAAGAAGTCTCATAAATGCTCCTGAAAGGACAATGGAAGGCAAATTCAACCCCAGTGTATTACATTTCTGATGAAATGAAAAGCAATTCCAAAAAGGCAGAGAAATCTTAGACATGCTTGGAATGAGACACCCCAAAAGTGGTAAGTAGAAGATCTTGAGTAGCACTTAAAGAACAAAGAAAAACGATGATCCCTGATTTATTGAAATGCGTTGATGTGAACATTATAGGGGTGCACCGAATACACTATTTTGGATTTGGCCGAACCCTTGAATCCTTCATGAAAGATTCAGCCGAATACTGAACCGAACCCTAATTTGCAGATGCATATGCAAATAAGGTGTGGGAAGTGGAAAAGATTTTTTACTTCCTTGTTTTGTGACAAAAAGTCACGCAATTTCCCTCCCGCCCCTAATTTGCATATGCAAATTAGGATTAGGATTCAGTTCGGCCAGGCAGAAGGATTCAGCCGAATCTGAATCCTGCAGAAAAAGGCAGAATCCCGAACCAAATCCTGGATTCGTTGCATCCCTAGAACATGATGAAATAAAGACTGGTGGAACACTATTGTAAGAAAATGATAATGCTGTCAAATGTGTATGCGTTTAAACTGCATCTCAATAAAATTATAAGTTACAAAAAAAAAAGAAATAAAGACTGGTAACATTTTTTTTATATATTGCCCATGAGTGCTTCTAGTAGAATTAAGTCTAAAGCAAATGGACTTTTCAACTAAGTTTTCTTGAAAACGTTTCACCATTCATCTGAGTGGCTACTTTAGTTCAACTGAGTGATAGGAAACTGAAGAAGCCTCCTGAAAACTCAGAAAGTTCAGTTGCTTTAGAATAGTAGATACTTAGGGGCAGATTTACATAGGGTTGAATATCGAGGGTTAATTAGCCCTCGATATTCGGCTGCCGACGGTAAATACTTCGACTTCGAATATCGAAGTCGAAGGATTTACCGCAATTAGTTTGATCGAACGATCGAACGAAAAATCGTCTGATCGAACGATTAAATCCTTTGAATCGAACGATTCGAAGGATTTTAATCCATCCATGGATGAACGATTTTTCTTCGATCAGAAAATTGTTACAAAGCCTATGGGGACCTTCCCCATAGGCTAACATTGCACATCGGTAGGTTTTACTTGCCGAAGTAGTGGGTCAAAGTTTTTTTTAAAGCGACAGTACTTCGATTATCAAATGGTCGAATAGTCGAACGATTTTAAGTTCGAATCATTCGATTCGAAGTCGAAGTCGTAGTCGAAGGTCGAAGTAGCCAATTTGATGGTCGAAGTAGTCGAACTTTTTTTTATTCTATTCCTCCACTCGAACTAAGAAAATGTGCCCCTTAATATCAAGACCTGGATTCATGAAAATATTCATAAAGTTGCTTGTTCCACGTCTTGTAACCCACAATTTTACTATTATACGTGGAATCAATACTGATTTGAAACAGTAGTAAAAAAAACTGTCCATGAATTTCACCTCCATAATCAAACTCAAAATGTAGAGGCTTATTTATTAAAGGTCAGATTTTACTGGTTTTAGAGGTTTTTGAAACCACGACTAAACTCACAAACTCAAAAAAGATGACTGTCATTGAAGTTTGTCATTGAGTTTTTCAGGCAATTGGTAGGGGGGAAAAAAAGCCCAAAACTTTTAACGTTCTGACTGGTTTAAAAATGGTCCAATAGGATCAGCACACCTCCCATTAACTTCTATAGCATCTTGACAACTTTCAGATTTGGCATGAAAGGCTTTCATGGTTTTTTCACTTGATACATATCGAATTTTTAGAGCTTTTTTAAAAAATGAGAAAACCACACATTTTCTAAATTTGCTAATAAATGGAGTGAAATAAAACAAACTGTAAAATTTGCTTAGGTGGCAGTTATTCACTGAATGGCACAAAGGTGGCTAACAAAATTACTGACCATTTTGAAAAAAATAAAAAGTTGTATTGGCCAACTGCTTGGAATTGTGTATCTCAGGTTCGATAGTACAGATGTTGCTAGTTTGGTATGCTTCATTTAAAGAGCAAAAAGTATAAAATGGAACAGATTCCACTGTAATGTATTAACAATGTTTCTCAAAAGTGGCGGGAGGGAAAGAGGGGGAGGGAAACATTTAGTGTAATAGATTTACAGGTTTACTGACATGATAATATATTTAAGGGATTTGCACCATCACACGCTATAGTTTGTGCAGATAATGATAGTTTAAAAATTACTTTAGTTGTCATATAATGCAGTGCAAAGTGTATATAAACAGGCAGTTATACCTTCCAGAACATTATAAATAGTGCAAGTGCATTCGTTAATCTAGTTTTCAATAAATAAAGTTCAGAGTTTAAATTAACAACAAAAATAGTTAATATAATAAATGATCTTTATCCACAAAAGTGCTTGCAGTGCGCTTACAAACACATTTATCCTTTTGTGCCCATCAACACGGAATGCCTCCACTTAAGTCTCGCAGTTTACTTACAGAAGGAGATATTTCAGGCTACACATTTATTACTACAGGGCCACAATAGGGGTCTTCATATAACCTCACCATGTATATATTAAAAGAAAGGGAGAGAGGGGAACATCATAGATAAAACCTGTTTTTTTGCATTAAAGCTGAATAAAACGCACAATTGTAGGTTATCAAATGCTCACATTAAATATGTCCACATATAGAGTCTGCACTGATGTTAAAGATAGCTCCACGGTGGGTTCTGGGTCTCTACCAAACTTTTCCTCTTAGCGCCTCTGTGCGTGGCAACAGTTCCTGGGTATTTTCCTTCCTGATGTCAACACTCTCCAACACGTTTCAATGATCAGCTTCTTCATGGGCATTGACATTGGGTCACTAAACCCTCCCTTTTAAAGTGAGGGTTGCCATTTTTAAAAAAAATTGGAACCAGCCCCTGCTAGCGGACTAGCCCAGCTTCAACATTAGCCATGCCCCCAGGCAAGCTCATCCTGCTGGATGTTGGCTACTGATGTACTTTTATATTAGGGTTGCCACCTGTCCGGATTTGATCCAGACAGCCCGGTTTTCAGAAGGGCTGCCCGGGTCCCTTGATTGACATGGCGATCAGCCAATCGTCCCTGTGACATTACTTGCTCCACCCATAAAGTCGCTGACCCTATCCTCTGACATCATGGCTCTGCTCCCTGCCCAGATTGGGCCGCTGTTACACCCTGCTCTTGACATCCCCATGTGGTATATCTCTCTCAAGATCTTTCATATTATTCTTTTATAATTGCCTCTTCTCAGGTACAACATTTTCAATCTGTGGGTCACAAGTCATAAAGAATCTGTATATAAGTTGTTATTTTAAGTTGTCTTCTTTGGCAGATGGGCAATATCTGTTACAGGCCCCTGTATGGACCTGCCAACATCATCATTTCCAGGTACACTATCTGTGGCATATACTGACCAGCATGATTTCTTTTTAGGCTGCTTCAGTGTCAATGATCTTTAGCCAGGGAAATTGCAAAGCACACCACAAGCTAAAAATAATAATAAATGAAAGCTTTAATTATAGATTAATAAGAGGGTTCTACTAGGCTATGGTCTAATGAAGCCGATGCTTGTTAAAAAAAGATTCTATTAATCTCTGTCATAAAAGTCTGATATGATATCCCTTGCAATTAATGCTGTCACAATGCTATTGCTATTTTAATATCCTTTATCCATCTGTAACCTTTATCCATTCATAAAGTCTGAAAACAATATGCTAATGCAGCAGTATTTTTTCCAAAAAATCTCTGCTCCACAGAAACCATTTCAGACAGTTCATCCTGTAAGATGCCATCATGAATGAAAACTGGCCATAAATGCAATCTTATTTCTTTGACAGTGATAAAGAAAATGCTAAGTCAGTTATATAAAATTGATTTTTTTTTTCAGCCCACATCTAAGCTGGTGCTGGGCTAAGCTAAAGGTTAGGCAGTTGTACGAATACTTTACCAGTAAACTTTTAGTTGAGGAACACTATATTTTAGCTCCAGCACAAAAAGCACTACAATTAGTTAAGTGCCTTGGGTGCTCTCACTGTCTCAATGTTAAATTTATGCAAGTTCAGCATCTCTGAAAAGACCAGGTTTAAACAGCATATTTTGTTGTTTTGTGGTTTGTATACTTTTATTGCATTGTTTCTCACCCTTGAGCTTTCCTTTCTAAGGAAACAATACAATCACTACAATTGAAATACTGTAAATACATAATGGAAAGGAGTTCCATCAATTCTCCCACAGATCAAGTCCCACATCCTCAGTGGGTATAGCTGGTCATACTATATTTGAATATATTTTCATTTTCTTTCTAAGGATAATGGCTGGCCATGTTGAGATGTTTACACTTTAGAAGAGGTGCATGGAGGTAGGGTTACCATCTTTTCTAGAAAAAAACACCCATTTTTTTTACTTCTTATCTTCTCCTCCCATTTTAGTCTTTGTGGCAAAGAAAAACAGAGAGAACAACAGCACACACACACAGAACTAGCAATGTATTTCAAAAGCATAAGTTCCAGAATAAACTGTGATAATATGCTTGGTATCATGGTACAGATATGAGATCTCTTAAATGAAAACTATACCCTCAAAATGAACAGATAGTTTAATCATATTAAGTGGCATATTAAAGAATCTTATCAAACTGGTCTATATATTCAAGTACATTTTCCAATTTTACATCTCTTGCCTTGAGCCACCATTTCGTGATGGTCTCTGTGCTGCCTCAGAGATCACCTGACCAGAAATACTGCAGCTCTGACTGTAACAGGAAGAAGTGTTGAAGCAAAAGACAGAACTCTGTCTGTTAATTGGCTCATGTGACCTAACAAGTATGGTTTGTTGGTATGTTTGCGTGCACAGTGAATCGTACGATGCCAGGGGGCGGTCCTTATTTTTTAAAATGGCAATTTTCTATTTATGATTACCCAATGGCACATACTACTAAAACGTATAATATTATGAAAATGGTTTATTTACATGAAGCAGAGTTTTACATATGAGCTGTTTTATGCAATATCTTTTTATTGAGACCTACATTGTTTGGGGGGTATATTTTTCCTTTAACTGGAAATGAGTTATCCACGAAACGCCAATTTGCGGAAAGGCTATAATGGAGTCTGTTTTAAGCAAAAAATTGTAAACGTTACAACGTTTTTTGAGAATTCCTTTTTCTTTGTGATGATTACCTTCTTCCTTGGCGTTGCTAACAAAATGGACTTACTTGAACAGTAATAAAGAAAACTAGTGATGGGCGAATTTGCGCCGTTTCGCTTCGCTGGAAAATTCGCGAAACGGCAAAAAATTCGCGAAATGGCGCCGGCGTCCGTTTTTTTTGGCACGGCAAATTTTTTTTTGACGCGAGTGATTTTTCGCGGGCGTTTCGGGAATTTATCGCGCCTGGCGAATAAATTCGCCCATCACTAAAGAAAACATTTCTCAGTAAATCCTTGCTCTCAGCAGTGGGCTGAGTTAGTTATTAATAATGCATCAAGTGTAACACAAATTACTGTATGTTAATTGGGACATTTTTATTTGTATTTCTGCTACTAATAGTCTTATAGAATTATATTTCTTATATAGACTATCAGTAGCAGAAATACAAATGCATTCTGGGTTAACTTATACACAACTCTCTGGACTAATATTGGATTTGATTGCTGTGATTACCGAATTTAATCAAAGGCCACCCACCCCCATAGACATAAAGTACAATAATCTGAAGTCACAGGGATAAAGATAAAGGGATTATACTATTATATTCCTTTGTGATTTACTAAACTGTTCCTTTAAGCCTGGCTACTACCCAGACTATTATCTTCAGACACTAGCAGAACTTCCCCAGACTAATTAGGGCCATTTTGTATGAATGAAATTGTTTTTTGCTCTAATTTACACCATTTTTTTACACTATCTCAGACTTGAAGTGAAGTTGGCAAATCATTTCTGGTGTAAAATGCAACCTAAAATATGGGTCCCTCAACACCAGTTTTCATGTAGCTTTTTTTCACTTACAGCACCCTGATTCATCACTGAATCAATTCTGCAGAATCAATTTTGAATAGGCAGACATATTTAATATTCTTGAGAGCTACAGATGAAAGCTTTCTTGTTTCTAGTTAATCATAACTATGTTTACTACCACATATATTATATGTTTTGTACAGGTCTAACCTAATAACCTTTGAAAAGAACATATGGCGGTCATTGTATATTTTTCTAAGAAGTTCCCTTAAACATCATGCAATCTCAAACACAAAGATACATGGGACAGATGTTTAATGTATTGATGTAATAAAACTACCTTAAGCAGTTTATTTATTTTGTTCATTATAAATATCCAGTCCGCAAGTAAAAGCATCTTACATTATGCTATAATTCTGAGAGCCTTCCCGCTCTAGAAGTACTTTCTGCAAATTACATTATGTAAATTCCTTATGACAAGCATTACCAAATTGGCCATTTGGGTATATGGCAAGATTCAGCTAGATTATACTGTGTTTATTTCCATGCATATTCAAGAGCACTATAGCTATTTACAAGTTTATATGAAGGACATGCAAATAGACTTCCAATGATGTCATACCAAAATTCTCCTTTAAAGGGGACCCATCACCCAAAAAAATTATTAAAAATCCTATTTTATCACATTAGTCAAGCAAAATTAACATTAATTACACAATTTAAATGATTTGAATCTTGTTTTCTTCAGTCTGGGATTTCATAATTATAGCAAGCAGGCAGCAGCCATTTTCTGGACACTGTTATTAAGACAAGCCTTGCATCATCTCAGAATGTTGTTTGTGCACCAGAATGGGGGACCTGATGTCCATCCCCATGCCCCAGGGCCGGCCCAAATTGTCCAGGTCTCCCCAGGCAACACGACCAGTTGCATCGCCCCCTCAAACCCAACGCACATATGGCAGCGTGTGCATGCGCACACGCACAGGAGCGCACACGTACAGGAGCGCACACGCACAGGAGCGCACACGTACAGGAGCGCACACATTCTGGAGCATGCATACGCACTGACAGGCCGTGTCAGGCCGCACACACCACCCTTTCCTCACCTAGGCACGCTTCCAATGCGCATAGCCCAGGATTCATCAGGCCATACTGGGGTAGGCAGCAGTTAGAGGTACGTACTTGGTGCCCTCCAAGCTTTGCGCGCTAGGCAAGTGCCTACTCTGCCTACCCCTAGTTCCTGCCCTGCCATGCCCTGGCTACACAATTAAATGGTGAAGAGACAGGGGGAATTTATGGAGAGCAGTGACATCATCTAGGAAGTACTGAATGGAAAGTGAAAGTAATTGTGGATTTCATGTTTAATTTGAAAAGGACATTTATTATACATATTTTTGTGTCTGGGTGACAGGTCTACTTTAAATGTTGGTAGTAGACTGGTAGAGCAGTGAACCAGCGTGATCAAGAAAAAGAAATAAAGAAAACTTAGTAATATGTTTATCTTTATATCTTTATCAAGGGGTTGTCTGTTGTATACAGGGACATGTTTTCCACTTTTCTTTTAACAACACTCTGTATGCATTTGGTAACTAAAGAGCCCAAGAGCCCAATTGCTGTAGTTTTGAAAGTGAAATGTCCAATTTTGGGCTGATATAAGTTTTCAGCTGCTCAACAGTGCAGGGTTTCCCTCGTCATATATTTCCTATCATATGTGTGACAGGTCTGGACTGAAGCCAAACCAGTTTAGTACCTGGACTCTCTCACTACAAAGTCATGCTCTTGTAATACATGCAGAATGCATTTTGGTAATATCTTGCTTGAATAAGCAAGGCCTTCCCTGGAAAATAATTTGTTTGGATGGTAACTTCAAAACTCCAAAACTTGAATATATTGTAAAGCATTAATGGTGCAGACGTGCAAGCTACCCAAACCATGTGCACGAATGTACCCACTGCCACCATAGATGCTGGCTTTTCAACTTTGTGCTAACAAGCTGCATGGTTCTTCTCTGTAGCACAAAGGACTATTATTTACAAATAAAATTTAAATGTATAATTTTACAGACCACAGGACAGTTTTCCAAGTCACCTCATTCCATCTTAAATGAGCTTGGCATGGGAAAGTTTTAATTCACATTTGTGTTTGCAGCAGTGAAGTATTTCTTAGCCCATGCTGTGATTTCCTTTGCAGAATCTGGTCTGTTTTTTATGCAATACCATCTGAGGGCATCCAGCATTGTGTCACACAGAGTAATGTACCCCTCCCAATCTTTACTTCTTGGAGCCTCTCGGGCAACTGTTCTTTTTATACCCCCTTTTGTACTGATTTCAATTAAATATAGGGTTAAATTATTTGCACATTATACCATTCTCTTTTTTTATATTTTACACAGTATCCAAACTTTTTTTTGAAAACGGGTTTTAGATAAACAGCAATACGTTTGAGCATACTGTGTATGGACTTCTTAAGGATGCAAACTTACATAAAGAAGCCTGTGAGAATTCAAATGCCTAACCTGACCTAGTTGCTGTATTATATCCCCTTTCAAGTAATTCAAAGACAATGTTTATTCAGAAAATCATTCATTCATATATATATATATATATATATATATATATATATATATATATATATATATATATATATATATATTCATTTGGAAGATGGATAAAACATATCAAATAGATAGGCTTGACTGGTGTATACTTCTAGTTTAATTTTAAGATGCACTGGGTGTATATATATATTCATTTTGGAAGATGGATAAAACATATCAAATAGATAGGCTTGACTGGTGTATACTTCTAGTTTAATTTTAAGATGCACTGGGTGTATTTTTTCTAGCACTGCACTGGGTGTATTTTTTCATGATTCTGTAAATAGAAATATTGTTTGTTGGTGATTTGCTTTAGAAAAGTATAAGTCAATTGTGCTAATGTCAAGTGTTTCACAGCACACATAATCACCAAACAATTACCAGAGCCATCACATAATCAGTGCTCCGTGCTGCATTTTGAATAGACAGTCACATTTCCCAAATGAATTTTACAGACTTGAAAGTTACAGATAAATGAAACCTTGTTCGATATATTTTTTTCTGCCAGATCCCGCCTAATAGCCTAAGAACAAAGATATTGTGATCACTGTGGATTAAAAGGGCTTTTTATTTTTACTGTGCATGTTACAACCAGCAGCATAAAATTTATTTCAAACATAAAGATATCTGGCCAGATTTCTATACATAACTGGTGCTAACAGTTTCCTCAAGTCTTTATTTTCCTCATTTAAAGCAACTATTACAGTATAAGAAACTTTACATTATAGTATACCCCTGTTTGTGCCTCTGCTCTAAGGATGCATGTTATAAATTATGTAAATTCCTTATGAAAAGCATTACTGTATTGGCTTCAGTTGCATGTTACTGTTTTTATTTCCATGCATATTCAAGAGCACTGAAGATACATCAACATGAAAATAAATCAACTCTCTGTCAGACTGTACTAATACTTTCTTGTATTATTATGGTAGAGCAGTGGCCCCTACAAGCAACAATCTCATAATGCAGAATAAAAAAAAATAAAAATAAAAAAAAAAATAAAAAAAAATAAAAAAATCAATAATAGGCCTATTCATCATGACTTACTCCAGAAAAGCTGTGTTGAAAGCAGTGTAAAATAAATGGCTCATTTATAAAACTGTGTATTTTTTAAGTATACCTAAAGAGTATTCAATTAAAGTTTCAAGGTAGATATAATGGAGTACGCACTATAGCAATTCTTACTGGGAGTTTGCAAGCCAACATCTGCCACAAGACGCCAATTTTTGTGTTTTTCAGCAGAAACGCCAATACACCAAGGAAACACCATATTATTGAACTCTATGGGATCCCCAGGTTTGGAAATACACTTTGCTGAAATATGCCGCATATTTTAAATATGATGGCCAAACTCTCGTAAGATTGAATGCACATATTTGTATTTGCGTCGTTGTCTGCTTGTGACTTAATTACGCTGCGTATTGACAATCAGTCCGGTTACATTTTGCATGTAAATTGCTTTTCCACTTGGTTTTTTTTCACAAAACTTTAATAAAATTATTCCAGGCGGAATTGTGGGGAACTAGTAAAACCAGAAATATATTTTGGGAAAAGGAAACTACAGGATGAAAAATGCACATTATCACAAGCATGTGGAGTATTTGTGACCTCGCCCTAAGGCTCCATAGAATTCATTGTATGACATCATTTTAATATAATCTGCAATTTGAACAGGCTGTTTGAGAATTAACAAGCCCACTACATCTAGTAAATTGGAAAGCACTGAGGAAGAGTATTTATCATGTAGCAAGAGTTAATTTGAGACAGCTAAGGCAAACAACTAAACTGTACTTCTTCATTTCCTGCCATGTTTCCTGCATGTATTGTATTCCTGTTAATTATGTTACTTTTTTAATTCAATTCTTATAAAAAACATAAATATTTGGACAGGAAGCACAAATTCAACATAATGGGGGTTATGTATTAAAATGCACTAGGTTTGCCCAGGCGCAGTAACCCATGGCAACCAAACAGTAGGTAACATTTACTGGTCACCTGTTTTAATGGAAAAATCTTATTGGTTGCTATGGGTTACTGCTCCTAGGCAAACTTAGTGCCTTATATTACATTTGGGGGAATGCCTTTTACAGAAAATGATTTTTCCAATTTGCTTTTTGTAGTAGATACTGGAAGGAAGGAAATCAGTATCACTAGAGTTTTAAGGTACCTGTTATTTGTAAAAAAAAAAAAAAAAAAGATTTCTAGATTTAAAAGTAAAAAGAAGGGTATTGACACGATTTTTTGAAAACCATTGGTCTATAATTATTGAACTCTTCAGCAAGTCAGTAATGTACATTCAATTCTAGTTATAAACTTGTATAGGACCTGTTATAAACTGCTTGAATGTCAGGGTCATTCGTTTTAATTCTATTCTGACAGGTTAGGAAATGGCAGAAGAGTAGCAGTTACTGACATTTATAGCAGAATTTAGTATAGACTAGAGAGGTGGCTTTAGTATAGACTAGAGAGGTCAATTAATAGAGAGTTACAGTAACCAATGAATTTTAGTGGAATCTTGGGTGATAAATGATTTAGTTATTGATTGGATAAGAAGAGTGTAGGCCAGAGCTGAATTAAGGATCTCCCCAAGACAACTATTCTCAGAAGATGGGTAATAATGGAGATGGAGTTGTTTCCTGTGATAGACACCTCTGGGATGTTAAATCTGGACTGCCCTGTGAATAATGGGACATTTGGGAGGTATGGATATGAGGGCAGGAAACTGAATACATTGTCATTTGCAATAGCCCTCAAATTACTGGTCTCCAATTGACTTCCTCTAGCATGATTTGCTTATAGAGATTAACATTGTCTGCTCCAATCCTTTGAAATGTATGCTGTTATAAATACTGGAGCCAGGGACATCATGAGCTTTGACCTTCTTCACATCCTGTTTGACCATCATTTATATATTCTGAGAATTCCACATCTAAAGTGAATTTTTTTACAGCACAATGTACAGTGGCACCATGAGAAACAAACAACAAAATCTCAGCATCAATTACAGGGTAATCATATATTTAAAAGCAATGTTTCACATTTTAAACCTGTAAATACTGTTATTCAAAATTTTTAGAAATTATTTCCTTTTTCCAAATAATAAAACAGTACCTTTTACATGATCCAAACTACGATATAAGTCATCCTTATTGGAGGAAAACCCAACCTGTTGATTTTGTTTAAGCTTTAAATTATTTTTAGTAGATTAAGAATGTTAAGAATGTTTTTTGTAGACTGAAAATGTGTTTATCTAAAGAAAAAAAAATCAGTTTTCACTGTAACTGGAGAACATTTATTTCTCAGTATTTCTCTTTATTATACTTCCATAGACTAGAAAATGGTTTTTGTTGTAATTGGCCTATAGAAGCATAGGCAAAGGGATATTTTGGTGCTTGGGAAGGCTACTTAACCCACTCCTTGCCAGCATGCTTTGATTTTACCTCTCTGGTTATGTCCTGTAAACACAGGGCATGTCATAGAAGAGAGCCCATTTACTGTGTTTTTTCTGCTGTCTCATATACCCTCCTATTTATCCTTTTGCTCTCTTACTAGTTTCTCATCTGCAGGTGCCACTACTGTATTCTTCTTCTTTTTTAACTTGTCTCTTTCCACCATCACCTATACATTCTATTTCTTCTATTTACTCCCTTTTTTCTTGTTGTTTCTCATTTCCCAATACATCTTCTCTTTTATACCTTCACAGGTCCCTTTGCGTTTTTTACTAGTAACCTTGCATTTTGGTTTCCTCTCCATATTTCTGTGCTCTGACTTCATATTCCCCTAACTTAATATGCATGCTCTACTATTTTTTTTATGGTTTCCAGGCTGGAAACAATCACAGACTGCCTAAGTTTTGGCACCAATGATTTCACCTTTCCTTCTCCTTTTTTGCTGCAATGCTTAACCTTTGTCATTAATACAGTAAATATATTTCATAGTAAAACAGACAATTTAATTGTATGTAATTTGTGTTGAAGTGCGACCACAGTTAATTAATTGTAAGGTTTGGGCCACAATCAAGCCAAAGCACAACTCCACCTTGTGACAATTAGAGATGTCGCGAACTGTTCGCCGGCGAACTTGTTCGCGCGAACATCGGGTGTTCGCGCTCGCCGGAAGTTCGCGAACGTCGCGCGACGTTCGCCATTTTGGGTTCGCCATTGTTGGCGCTTTTTTTTGCCCTCTCACCCCAGACCAGCAGGTACATGGCAGCCAATCAGGAAGCTCTCCCCTGGACCACTCCCCTTCCCTATAAAAACCGAAGCCCTGCAGCGTTTTTTCACTCTGCCTGTGTGTGCTGAAGAGATAGTGTAGGGAGAGAGCTGCTGCCTGTTAGTGATTTCAGGGACAGTTGAAAGTTTGCTGGCTAGTAATCGTTTTGATACTGCTCTGTTATTGGAGGGACAGAAGTCTGCAGGGGTTTGAGGGACATTTAAGCTTAGGTAGCTTTGCTGGCTAGTAATCTACCTTCTACTGCAGTGCTCTGTATGTAGCTGCAGTGGGCAGCTGTCCTGCTTCTGATCTCATCTGCTGACTGCTGCAATAACAGTAGTCCTTGTAAGGACTGCTTTTATTTATTTTTTTGTTGTTTTACTACTACTACTACTACTACTATAAGAGCCCAGTGCTATTAGTCTAGCAGTGTTGGGGAGTGGGACTGGTGTGCTAATCTGCTGCTCCTAGTAGTTCAGCAGCACCAACTTTAATTTTTTTTTTTAATATTCATTTTTTTTTATTTTACTTTTTTTTATTTTACTACCGCTGTAGTAGTGTATAAGTTGACCTTTTAGGCATTATTTGCCCTGTAGGCATTATTTGCACACTGTTTTCTTCAACCCGCCATCTAGCTGTGTGACCTTGTTCACATTCTGTCTAAATATCCATAATATTACCGTCTCCAGAAAAAACACCGGAGTGACTTTTTTCAAGCAGCCATAATATATTTTACGTAATCCGTATCCACCGCTGTAGTAGTGTATACGTTGACCTTGTAGGCATTATTTGCACAGTGTTTTCTTCAACCCGCCATCTAGCTGTGTGAGCTTGTTCACATTTTGTCTAAATATTGATAATATTATCGTCTCTAGAAAAACCACTTGAGTTACTTTTTTTCAAGCAGCATTCATATATTTTACGTAATCCGTATCCACCGCTGTAGTAGTGTATACGTTGACCTTGTAGGCATTATTTGCACACTGTTTTCTTCAACCCGCCATCTAGCTGTGTGACCTTGTTCACATTCTGTCTAAATATCCATAATATTACCGTCTCCAGAAAAAACACCGGAGTGACTTTTTTCAAGCAGCCATAATATATTTTACGTAATCCGTATCCACCGCTGTAGTAGTGTATACGTTGACCTTGTAGGCATTATTTGCACAGTGTTTTCTTCAACCCACCATCTAGCTGTGTGAGCTTGTTCACATTTTGTCTAAATATTGATAATATTATCGTCTCTAGAAAAACCACTTGAGTTACTTTTTTTCAAGCAGCATTCATATATTTTACGTAATCCGTATCCACCGCTGTAGTAGTGTATACGTTGACCTTGTAGGCATTGTTTGCCCAGTTTTTTTGGCCGCAGCCACTGAAGCACAGAGGCCAGAAAAAATATGCCATATAAATGCTGAAAATAGTAATTTTTTGCCATACGTTGACTCAACGTATATGGCAAAAAATGACTATTTTCAGCATTTATATGGCATATTTTTTCTGGCAACTGTGCTTCAGTGGCTGCGACCAAAAAAACTGGGCAAACAATGCCTACAAGGTCAACGTATGGCAAAAAATGACTATTTTCAGCATTTATATGGCATATTTTTTCTGGCAACTGTGCTTCAGTGGCTGCAACCAAAAAAACTGGGCAAACAATGTCTACAAGGTCAACGTATGGCGAAAAATGACTATTTTCAGCATTTATATGGCATATTTTTTATGGCAACTGTGCTTCAGTGGCTACGTCCAAAAAAACTGGGCAAACAATGCCTACAAGGTCAACGTATGGCAGTTGTTTAAAGAGAACAGTAGATTACTAGCCAGCAAAGCTACCTAAGCTAAAATGTCCCTCAAATCCCTGCAGACTTCTGTCCCTCCAATACAGAGCAGTATCAAGCAGATTACTAGCCAGCAAACTTACTATCATCTGTCCCTGAAATCACTAACAGCTCTCCCCCTACACTATCTCTTCCAAGCACACACAGGCAGATTTTTCAGATACATTTTTGCCCTTGATCCCCCTCTGGCATGCCACTGTCCAGGTCGTTGCACCCTTTAAACAACTTTAAAATCATTTTTCTGGCCAGAAATGTCTTTTCTAGATGTTAAAGTTCGCCTTCCCATTGAAGTCTATGGGGTTCGCGAACCGTTCGCGAACCGCTCGCGTTTTTGCGCAAGTTCGCGAATATGTTCGCGAACTTTTTTTCCGACGTTCGCTACATCCCTAGTGACAATGCTGGATCCTGAATTCAGGGGGGGGGACCACGCTGATTGTGCTGGAACTTACATTTTTGCACAGCCGCTACTGATTGTGTTATAACCCTGCAACTATTAAACTGCAATTTAATACTGAATTCTTAAGGAAGTTGTTTAAAGATTCGTTGCTTTCTTTTAGCTGAAGAACACACAAAACAAATCCTTTCCTGCTACATATATTAAAAAAAACTAATGAAAAGCAGTTACTTTTCTGCCAGTGGCAGAGTATAAAACTCATCAGAATCCAAAAATCCTTAGAACCAGCAATATCTCCCAAAAGAGGATCTGTATGGGCACAAGTAGTCCAACTCATTCAAATCAAAGCAGTGGTCTTGTCTTGTCTTTTAGAAATGTCAGAGGTCTACAAAATGCTGTTTTACCTTATGTCTTTTTACCTTATTTTTTGTGTGTTTGTTTTTGTTTTCTTTATAGTTAACTCCAGCAATCTTGAATTCTCTTAAATGTAAGCGTACACACTAAGGGGCTGATTCACTAAGGGTCGAATATCGAGGGTTAATTAACCCTCGATATTCGACTGGGAACTGAAATCCTTCGACTTCGAATATCGAAGTCGAAGGATTTAGCGCAAATAGTGCGATCATACGATGGAAGGATTATTCCTTCGATCGAACAATTAAATCCTTTGAATCGAACGATTCGAAGGATTTAAATCCAACGATCGAAGGAATATCCTTCGATCAAAAACAGTTAGCCAAGCCTATGGGGACCTTCCCCATAGGCTAACATTGACTTTGGTAGCTTTTAGATGGCGAACTAGGGGGTCGAAGTTTTTTTTAAAGAGACAGTACTTCGACTATCGAATGGTCGAATAGTCGAACGATTTTTAGTTCGAATCCTTCGATTCAAAGTCGTAGTCGTAGTCGAAGGTCGAAGTAGCCCATTCGATGGTCGAAGTAGCCCAAAAAAAACTTTGAAATTCGAAGTTTTTTACCTTCAAATCCTTCACTCGAAGTTAGTGAATCGGCCCCTAAGATTTGGGGAAATTTAGTGACCTGGCAACAAATCGCCTCTTCTTCAGGCGGCTAGAATCTAAATCACCAGGCAACTAAATCTCCCCGAATCTTAGCGTGTGCCCTTACCCTTAGGATTTTATGACTGGTTCCAGTTTTTATGGACATTATGATTATTATTTGTAGAGCTCAACTCATCTGCCAGCATATAGATAATATTCACAGTTTCTTCTTTTAAAAAAAGTTTTACTGTTTAAAGAGAAACAAATAATTTACTTTTTGAAATACAGTTTTTTATTTTGAAGATTTTTGCTGTTTGTTCTAGTCTGATATTTCTGCTTCTAAAATGTTAGCGTGTCTTTCTTTCTCTTCAAACAATTTAATTCCATTACAAGAGCCAGCTGCTTTCTCTATAGATCTGCTTGGAAAATGTTCTGTAATATCTTCTGCTGAAGGGCACAGCTGCATTCATCCTAGTTTTCTCAGTGGTTCAAAAAGCCTGTCCTGCTCTGAAATTGTTCTATATTCTGCCATTATATAATAAATGAACATAGACTCTGGAATGGTCCATTTCCTCCATTAAAATATAATAGGTCACTAGTATATTTTGGTTTGTTTGGACCATTTTTCTTTTTAACATCAATACCACTGCCTCCTACTTTTGCTAAGTTCAGTAAATTGTGTTTTGATAATGCTGGGCTTTTTAACACAGATGATTTTTTTTGTAAATGTATGAAATGCTGCTATCAGAAGACTCAAATTAGGAAAATATCAAGTAACAAATTGAGAAACCCCTAGCATAGGATAAGCCAAAACAGAGAGCCCTGAACCATTCTACAGGTTAAGATCCCTTAGCTGGAAACCCTTTATCAAGAAAGTTCCAAATTACAGGAAGGTCATGTCCCATACAGTCAATTTGAGGCAAATAATTCTAATGTTTAATGTAAGAATGATTTCCTTTTTCTCTCTAATAATGTTGTACTTGATGGTAACTAGGCTATATGAATCCATATTGGTGGAAAACAACCCTGTTGCATTTATTTAATGTTTAAATGGTTTTAGATGACTTAGAGGAAACGTGAAAAGTCGCAAAAACCTCAACTGTTCTGATTTGTGGCACAATAACCATGACTTTATGGAATTGTCACACACAAGTCAGCGTCAAATACACCTGAAAAACTCTAAAACCATGAATCAAAGAAGGATCTTCCACTTATAAAAGGGACATCTGCCATTGGCTTCTACATGATTTTGACAGTTTAAGCTGGAGTATTTCTGTATTTGCAGTTCTTTTTTTTATATCTTTGGCGTCAAAAAGTCAGAGCTGGGAAAGTTGCGATTTAATAAATAAGCCCCTTAGGCTACAAAATGTACAGAAAACTATTAGCAACCATATGCCATTACCCATTCTAGTCTACAATCTAGAGTTGACCAGCTGCCGAAAAATGTTTCTCATAAATAAGTAAGCTTACATATTATAGCCAAAATTGTTGTACTAACACCTAATTTTTTGTCACCATTATTTATAAAGTCTGAAACTGTGCACTGGCAATCATTCTTATTCTCTTTGTGCTTAAATAATGGATTTTTATCATTCTAGCAGCTGATCAACTCCAGAACATTGGTTAGGCTGAGTTTTGCTTCAAGCTGCTGGTTCATTTTTATTCATTATTACAAACGTGTACAAAGTTATGGAGTTTTGTGTTTTGCTTAATTATTAGTAATGAGTGAATCTGTCCCATTTCGCTTCACCAAAAAATTTGCAAAACGAGAAAGATTTGTATAACTATGAGAAAATGTGGCACTTGAAACTTACCAAATGATTGGCACCATTCCATGAAACTTTTCGCTGTCAGCAAAACTCTGAAATTGAAATTTGCTGCAAAACCATATATGGCGAAAAAAATACGCTCATCACTACTGTTGACCTATAACCTTCTGAAAATGAAAACTAGTGATGTCAGACCAACAATGAAAGCAGCCGATACCTTTTTATGCATCAAACGGGGTGATCCCAAACTTTATTCCATGGTGCTCTCCACACTGTTCACAAGATCAAACGTTTCGGGACCGCATGGCCCTTCATCAGTGATAATATAAATATTTTTTCTAAATATATATCAAGAAGTTTTTTTTAAAAATACTTTATCCATTTTTAAAAAAAATATTTTTTGCTATTATAATGTTATATAAATTCAATTCTTAATTGTGTACCACAACCATTATATCACATATGTACATCCATATAGACAATAAAATGTTCTAAATATTAGTTACTCACTGACTAAGATACACATAAGTAGGGGATGTCTCTAAATCATTAGCACTTTGCTGGTTTCTACACTTCTCTATAGCTGCAAGAAAAAATGTTCTTATCAGTTGTCTGGAAATATATTTACAAAGTAGCACATACTCTTATCAATTGCTTACATTTAAGTTACACTATGTATCACTATACAAAGCAGTTCAAACTCCAATTTTCATTCATTCCCTTAGGGGATAATGTGTCTAGTTTCCAAATCCAGAAGCACTCTCTTTGGAGTAATTTTTTATCTAAATTAGTATAACTTGTTTTCACCTCTTCCAGCACTTGTGTTTACATTCTGCCCAATGTTGGCTTACTGATGTCATTTTAGAGTGTGCATTCCGGATGGAACTACGGTGCTCATTCAACCTTAATCTTATCATCCTGTTGGTTTTTCCTACATACCACTTACCACAAGGACATTTTAAGTAGTAAATTACATTTTTCGACATACAGGTGTAATATCCCCTGAGTTTAATCTTGGTTCCTTGTGTTGGATGTAATACTGTATCTCCTTTTATCACACTACTACAGTTCAAGCAGGGGAAAGTACCCACTACTGGTTTACCCAAAAATCTTTGTTTAGCTGTTTTAGGGGCTGTATGTCTGTATGAACCAAAAAATCTCCTACATTTTTACCTCTCTTATAGGCAAATAAGGGATACTCCTTAAACACCCTAGAAGTAGAGGGTTCATTCATCAGTATTGGCCAATATTTTCTGATCACCTTTCTTACCTTTTTTGAATGCACATCAAAAGTGGTAACAAAAGGAATTCTATCAGTCTGTGTGTCTTTTTTCTTATTAGCCAGTACTGATTCTCTTGACATCTCATCCACATCTTTCTCTGCCTTTTTTAATATGGATTTAGGGTAACCTTTCTTTCTGAACATCCCCAACATCTTATCTTTACTCACTTCATAATTATCTTGATTTGAAGTAATACGTTTGCATCACATTAATTGACTCTCGGGGAGACCTGACTTTGTATTAGGCGGATGGAAACTGTCATATCGTAACATGCTGTTTTTGTCTACTGTCTTTCGATATAAATTCGTAGACAAACTGGTTTTCTCCCTCTTAACTTGTACATCTAGAAATTCAATTTGTCTTTCATCATAGTGCAATACAAATTTAATGGTGTTGTGTGTTCTGTTGACATACTCAGCAAATTGTTCAAGTTTCTCTTTTGGCCCTTTCCAAACAAAAAATATGTCGTCCACATACCGACTATACCAATAAATATAATGGGAAAATAATGTGTTTTGTAAAATTATTTGTTCCTCGTGGTCATACATAAAAATATTCGCATAATTAGGTGCCATATTAGCACCCATACTGGTTCCTTGTTTTTGTAAGTAGTATTGTGTGCCAAATCTGAAATAATTTCTAGTTAGCACAATCTCTAAACGAGAACATAATAATAGAACCAGATGTGTGTCTAAAGTGTACTTCCTGTGTAAATGTCTGCTCACTGCCTCAAGTCCTTCTCCATGAGGAATGCATGTATAAAGACTTGAGACATCCTTAGTGCATAGTAATACCTCCTCATTTTCCAACAGACTTATGTGCACAATTTTATTTAAAGGAGAAGGAAAGGTTAAAACTAAGTAAGCCTTATCAGAAAGGTCCATCTAAATATACCAGTAAACCCCCAACGTAGTGCTGCTCTGAGTCCCCTGTCAAAAGAAACACCACCTTTCTTTCCTTCTATTGTGTACACATGGGCTTCTGTATCAGACTTCCTGCCTTCAGCTTAAACCTCATTGCCCTGGGCAAGAGCATGCTCAGTTTGCTCCTCTTCCCCCGCCCCCTCCCTTCTCTACTGTAATTTGATCCCAGAGCAGGGAGAGACTCAGGCAGGAAGTGATGTCACACCACATTAATACTGCAGCTCCTATCCTGAATAAACAGAGAGTTTTTAGAGCTTTTTACTCAGGTATGGTAAAACATTCTACAGAATAAATATAGCATTCTAGCTTGCACTATTGCAGCTAATCTATTGGCAATAAAATGCCTCCGTAGCTTTCCTTCTCCTTTAAGAAGTCTGTGGTATCACGCAAACATGTAGGAAGCTCCTGCACTATAGGGCCCAGGTAACGGTCTACAAATACAGCTAATGGTTGCAACAAGGAGTCATTCCCTGACACTATGGGTCTACCCGGGGGATTAGTTGGTTGCTTATGTATTTTCGGCAATAGATAGAAGATTGGAACCCTGGGATGTGTAACTGTTAGCGCTGTTCTAATCTCTGGGGTTAATATCCCTTCCACCTCTGCATCATTCAACACATTATCAATTTCCTTTTTATACCTCAAGGTGGGATCTTCAGCCTTCAACTCATAATGTTCGAGATTACTTAATTGTTTACATGCTTCTGTCATATACAATGCCTTGTCCATAATCACCGTTGCCCCTCCTTTATCTGCTCTCTTTATAATTATATTCTGGTCTTTGCTTAAGGTTTCTAAAGCTGTATGCTCAGATTTGGAGAGGTTACGGTGAGTTCTAGTCAGGGCATTGGTCCCCCACAATTTCTGACATACCTGTGTCACTAAGTTGTTAAACAGATTTAGTGCTTTATTATCAACTAGCGGATCATAATTACTTTTTAAGGCAAGCTTTTTGGGTATAGACACTTTTGCTGCACGTTGTGTAACTTTCCCCTTATCTTGAAACTATAACTTCAACCTTAACGTGCGCATAAATTTAAACCAGTCAATCTGAAAGTCAAAAAGGCCAACAGAGTGTGTTGGTACAAAGGAGAGACCCTTGTTCAAAACACGCTGTTCGTCAGTTGAAAGTTCCCTCGCAGAAATGTTATGTATGAGGTTCTCACCTAATCCCTGGGTTTCCTCCGAGTTGCTGCAGTCCGTGGTGCGTTCTCTGTTTGTTGTAGAGCTGTCTGTAGTTTCCTGCGTGTGCCTCCTTTCTCTGCATTCTGAAGTGATTCCTCGTCGTTCCTCCGGCTCTTTAAACTTTCCTCCCCATTCTTGGAGTCTTGGTCTTCGCTCTGCGGTGTACTCACTGCTAAAAAACCTTTGCCGCTCCTTGGGGTGCCAAAAGACGCTGAAGTGGATGGTGTGCGATGTCCTCTGAAGCTGGTGCTGGCTGACGTCATCGGAGTGCGCGAACCTCGGCGCCATCGCTCCTGGGTCCTAGTGCGCTTCCTCTCTGCCGCCCAAGTGTACACCCGCTCAGCCTCGTAGTCTAAGGTATCTCGTTTATATTTCTGTAACTTCTTTTGTACAAGATCTGTGCGTAGATCTGTTAGGGAGACTTGTAGTTCAGCATTGAACTTGTTGTACTCATCTGTGCTGATTCTGGACTTCAACTCTGTAATTGCAGCATTAGCTTCCTGCTGTGCTGACCTTGCATTGGTTTGGAGACTCTGTATTGTTAAGATCATTAAGTCCAGCGAGCACCTGTTCAAAATTGAGAACCACTTGTCCATGAATTGTTTATCATCTTTGTTAAAGATAAGCAATAAAGTGCACCTTAAGCCTCTAGGTATTCTTGATACTTTAGCATACTCAGCTAGTGTACTGCAGTGCAGATTGAGACTTAGTTCTCTTTTTGCCAACGATTCAATCCTCCTTCTTAATTCTCTGTCAGGAGTAGCAATAGCTTCTTGTATATCTGTAAGGGATTCACTTACAGACGACAGGATATCTGCTTTCTCTTGTTGAGAAAAGCTGAAAGTGTCAGCACTCTTTCTTGTAATAGTATTTATATCTTCAAACGACATTGTCTGTAATTGCTATCCCCAATGTGGCAATGTTACAGAATATGCAATAACGAAGGCAGAAGGGGATGCAGGTATTGGCACTGGCCTAGCCACACACCAGCAATGAATCCAACAATGAAAGTAGCCGATACCTTTTTATGCATCACACAGGGTGATCCCAAACTTTATTCCATGGTGCTCTCCACACTGTTCACAAAATCAAACGTTTCGGGACCGCATGGCCCTTCATCAGTGATAATATATAAAAGAGACTATACAAATTTATAGGTTTAGACACAGTGACTCCTAGTGGTGATTCTTGGGAATAGTCCTCTCCTCTGTTTTATCAGTGTCCATTAAATCTTCACATTTTGCTAAAATTCTTAACCCTTCATCCGCACATAAATACTTTTTCTAAATATATATCAAAACGTTTTTAAAAAAAATACTTTATCCATTTTTTAAAAAAATATTTTTTGCTATTATAGTGTTATATAAATTCAATTCTGAATTGTGTACCACAACCATTATATCACATATGTACATCCATATAGACAATAAAATGTTCTAAATATTAGTTACTCACTGACTAAGATACACATAAGAAGGGGATGGATGTCTCTAAATCATTGGCACTGGTTTCTACACTTTTCTATAGCTGCAAGAAAAAATGTTCTTATCAGTTGTCTGGAAATACATTTACAAAGTAGCACATACTCTTATCAATTGCTTACATTTAAGTTACACTATGTATCACTATAAAAAGCAGTTCGAACCCCAATTTTCATTCATTCCCTTAGGGGATAATGTGTCAAGTTTCCAAATCCAGAAGCACTCTCTTTGGAGTAATTTTTTATCTAAATTAGTATAACTTGTTTTCACCTCTTCCAGCACTTGCCAGCGTAATTGAGATACATTGGGGCAAATTCACTATGCGCAGAAGCGCCTAACGCTAGCGTCAATTCGCTAGCATTGGCCATTTTCGTTACTTCGCAAATTCACTAACGGACGCTGGCGTAACTTCACTAGCGTAACTTCGAACCCTTACACCTGGCGAATTTGCGCAACGGACGTAACTACACAAATTCACTAACGCGCGCATTGTTCTGAACGCTACCTTTTACGCTAGACTTCCTTCGCCACCTCAGACCAGGCGAAGCGCAATAGAGTAGATAGGGATTTCTTCAAAAAAAGTTAACATTTTTTCTAAGTCCCAAAAAACGCTGACGTTTTTTCTATATTATGGGTGATAGGCTGAAAAAGATCGAAAAAAATTTTGGGGCTCCCCTCCTTCCCCCCTACATTTCCTAACTCGTGGCAACTTAACTATACAGTGGGCACATGTGTAGGGCAAAATAAAAATTTTATTTGATGTTTTGAAGGTTTCCCAGGCATTTGTAGTGCTGCTACATATTCCTCCATTGAAATTTGAATTTGGCGCTGTATGCAAATTAACCATCGCTAGCGTAAATTCGCTTTGCTTAGCGAATCAACTCTAGCGCAACTTCGCAACCTTACGCTACCCCTGAGCGCAATTTCGGATTTTAGTGAATTTGCGGAGCGCTGGCGAAACTACGTCTGGCGAAGTGTGGCGAAGTGCGGCGAAGTTACGCCTGGCGCAACTACGAATCTTAGTGAATTTGCCCCATTGTGTTTACATTCTGCCCAATGTTGGCTTACTGATGTAATTTTAAAGTGTGCATTCCGGATGGAATTACGGTGCTCATTCAACCTTAATCTTATCATCCTGTTGGTTTTTCCTACATACCCCTTACCACAAGGGCATTTTAAGTAGTAAATTAAATTTTTCGACATACAGGTGTAATATCCCCTGAGTTTAATCTTGGTTCCTTGTGTTGGATGTAATACTGTATCTCCTTTTATCACACTACTACAGTTCTGACACAACAAGCAGGGGAAAGTAATACATTTGCATTGCATTAATTGACCAATTTTTCTTTCTGAATAGGCTGGATATAATCTAATTAAAACATTCAAAATCTTTCAGGGCTAACACTTCCATCAATGGATGGTAAGTTGGCCAAAATAACCATCAAAATCACTCTGCATATGGTCAGGGTTTCAAATGCTAACTATTTTTTTTTTTATTAAACTGAGACAATAATGCCATTAGCCGTCCAGAGAACACAATAACTATGGAGTAACAGGCATTGCTATTTGTTGTATTGGTAACTCTTATTTATTTGAAGTTAGCTGATTTCAGCTGATATTATACACATCGCTTTTAAAACTAAATTCAACAGTGCAAGTGCTTTGGAATAATATCCCAAAAGACCAAAACTGTAAAAAGGACAGGATTGAAAAAGAAGGTATTGATGTGAGAGAGTGCTAAAGGAGGATAAAAAATATAGATTTTAAAAGGTACTACATAGTAAATAGATGCTATTTCCAGATGTTATAGACAGAATAAAATGGATTCAGGAAAATACTCAATAAACAGTATAGAAAGATGAATCACATAGCCAGCCTCCCGCCCCTCTCCCTGCCAGATGTGCACACAGACACGAGCTTGCATGGAAAAGACTGGGCCTGCACCTTACCCACAAGTCAATCTACATAAAGGAACAGAAGCCACACCAGGACAGTAGATGTTAAACCTAGTGCAGTCTCCAATGCAGCTCTCTATTACTGTGAAAAATGGCCAGCATGCTACCCCTAAAATATTGCTGCCCTAGGCCCAGGACTTTGTTGTCTTCCCACAAATCCAGGCCTCATATGTGATTATTTCTACAGCTTTATCTTCTCTGTCCTGTTTGCAATCTTCTTTAATGTTCAGCGGCTGCTGGCCCTTCTGCTTACTAGTGATTGATGGGCTGCCCCTCCAAAGCTAGATAAGGCTCAATTTGCCCCTATATCTGCTTTAAAGCTGTGTTTAGAGCATTAGTCACCTTGTAACACACAGGCTTGTTCACTCAGTCACAATGAATATAATAATGCCCCTAACTCAAGTTCTGTCCTTAGCACTCATTCACTGAGAACTTGCAATCAGCCATACCTGTTTTCTGGTTTAAAAATAGCACAATGGGCAAATACAATATGGGGGACGATAAGGATAGGGTTTCTTTTCACCCTGTGCCTACCATTGCTACTAAACTTGTGTATCTAAATGGAGTGCAAGTTAGGGGTTGAGTAGAGAACAGGATAAGGAAACCTACTTGCCTCCCCCAGACAGCCTCTCATGAATTCCAAAAGCATTCTGGAGCAGGAATGGTGCGACATCTAAAAAACATGGTGATTTGCACCCGTTTTTTTGACACTTTGCACCCATTTCCTGAAATTTAGAGTAGTTTGTTGTTTTTTTAAGATAAAATATAAACGGAGCTCACCGAATGTGTTTATCTGATTTTACCACAGGGTATCCTCTGTCTGATATCCCAATTAAGTCATTCTGTAGAAATTTAGAGGTGTGGGATAAATCCAAGGCAGCAACTGGACTGCAAAAACTTCTTTATTGGGGGGTAGAGGAGATACACTTGTTTCGGGCTGCTCCCTGAACACTTGACAAAGGGCGCAGCCCGAAACATGTTGTGTATCTCTACCCCCCAATAAAGAAGTTTTTGCAGTCCAGTTGCTGCATTGGATTTGTCCCACACCTCTTAACTTCTACAGATTGTTTTTTTTAAGATTCTATTTTTCAAAATGTAAACAATAACAAAAAATAACCTATCTTCAGAATCTTTGAATTACCAGAACCAGAAAACATGAAACAGAGTGCCTATCTCATCCCTGCATTTAGGACATTCAGAGACATTGTCATACATACATTGTCATACATTTTTGCTAGGTGGTAGGGAGTTAAATATTCCCTGTTTAGGAATTGTATTTACATCTATCTATCCCTCATAGATGTGTACATTTCTGGGATCAACATGAGAGCATCAGTCTACATCTCCTTGTACAGCTCGAGTATATCCCTTTGCAATTTAATCCTAATTTTCTCCAGGGCAGAAGGGGCCAATGTGGATAGACAGTATAATGACAGGACAGAGGTTTAGCCAAGTCTATGTAGGTAAGTCTCAAGAGTTGTTTCAGCTAAGCTTACATGCTTTTTAGGGAAATGTACAGACATTTATAGGCACATTTACTTAGGGTCGAATATCGAGGGTTAATTAACCCTCGATAACCGTCGAAGTAAAATCTTTTGACTTCGAATATCGAAGTCGAAGGATTTACCGCATTTCCTTTGTTCGTACGATCAAAGGAAAAATTGTTCGATCGAAAGATTAAATCCTTCGAATCGAACAATTCAAAGGATTATAACCCATCGAACAAACGATTTTCCTTCGATCAAAAAAAGATAGGAAAGCCTATGGGGACCTTCCCCATAGGCTAACATTGATGCTCAGAACGGTTTTAGGTGGCGAAGTAGGTGGTCGAAGTTTTTTTTAAAGAGACAGTACTTCGACTATCGAATGGTCGAATAGTCAAATGATTTTTAGTTTGAATCGTTTGTTTCAAAGTCGTAGTCGAAGGTCGAAGTAGCCAGCTGATGGTCGAAGTAGCCAAAAAAATACTTCGAAATTCGAAGTATTTTTTATTCTATTCCTTCACTCGAGCTAAGTAAATGTGCCCCAAAATTTCCAGTTAGACCAATCTTAAAATATCGGGCAGAGAATGGAATTGGGGAAGATGTTATTGTCCCACAAGGTAGTCTGGGGAGACCAAGTTTCAGTGAAGACCCAGTTCTGGGACTTTTGGAAGGCCTGTACAACCATGATCATAGCAGGAGAAGTAACATAGTAGGAGGAAGCTCCTCTTTAGGGAAGCTTAGAAAGGGCTTCAAAAGAGCTTATTGTAGCAGCATTTAGGACCACCACTGGGTTATTTGGATTAGGGACCAGCCACCAATGGGCATATACTAGTTGGACAGCAAGAAAGTAAAGTTGAAGTAGGATCTTTAATGTGTAATGCTGTTTTCAACTTTCAGGTTGCAATTTTTTTCTCCTTTTGGATAGTAGATGGAGCTACTAATATTTCACTCTACCTTACTAACACAGCCAGTAGCAATCAAGTTATATTAAAAAAAAAAAGCAATCAGCTAACTAACTTGGAGTGCCCTCCTTACTGAAGAGGGGGATCAGAACAGGTCAAGAAAAACATCAGGCACCTGAATTTCAAAGTGTCACAAGGATTTTGGATTTGCATAGATTGAATGTTTTTTTATGGTTTAATGCAAACAAGCTCAGATATAAACCAAAACATAATTATCTTTGACAAAGGATTTTTATTGGACAACAAACTTAGGTATTTCGATCTTCTTTTACTCTTCTAATTGTACTTTATCATATGCATAACAAAGTAGTGATTATAGGAAATATAGTATGACAGAAGTGTCTAATCTAGGTAAGAGCAAGAACATACACCAACCTTCCAAAACAAAAACAATAAATTGGATTGTTTGAATAGAACATGTACCCTTATGTGACAGGTACATGTTATGACTCTTTGGCAACAGGTTCCCTGTAGAATGGGTTGGATATCAATGTCCATTGTCTGCCCATCTAAAAAAAGTTACTATGGGGATGGTCAGAATTTCATGCAGCATAGTTTAAAAGGGTGTGTAGAAATTACCCAGATTTCCATGGGAGGAAAGATTTAACCTTTTGAGAAAGGGGTTTCTTGTAATATTGATATGCTACCTGTCTTCAATATCTGCTTATCTAACCAAGGCTGATATACGGGTGGATAGACAACAGAGTTAAAAAAAGGCTGTGTGGAAACTGACAAGCATTCCATGAGAAGAGAATTGTAAACCTTTAAGTGCTAACAATTTTACGGGGGAATGTAATAAAAATCGGTAACGGAAAAACTATTTGCAACGCGAAAAATTATGCCTTTGCGCGAACAAATTTTGCTTTGCACGTATTTAATATAGCTTTTGCGAACCCGGAAACTGTTTAGCGACCGCTTTCGACAATGGAAGACTGTTTGCTAATTTTATAGTTTGCGCCAATGCGCAGTAAATGTAATAAAACTTCTTACTGAAAAAGTCGTTGGGGGTCATATATAAACTTAGCGCAAGGCAGATTGGTTCACAAAGTGAATATGTTTGCCCTGTGCATGGTTATATCTATAAAGCTGAATAAGTGTGGTGCAAACAGAATTGTTTCACAATGCAAATGTCTATAAGAGATTTCTAAATATGTCAAAAATTGCAAATTGCAAAAGCGCACACTCTGCAACTGAATTACGCCACAACTTTGGTGGCGGAAAAAAGTGTGAATTTAAGTTATTGTCAACGCTTTTTCTAGCACAACAACCTCGCACATTGGGTGCACTCGTGCAAACTTTCTTTGAAAGAAAATTTCTTCACAATGCGAATTCGCAAAAACCGAAAAGCCAGGCAGAGCAGTGCAATATATTGGCGTTCAGGAAAAAATATGGGCAATACAACCATTTGCGAAAAAATATGCGCTGCGCAAACTTTATAAATTACCCCTGTTATGTTTGCTCCAAAAGGTTACGACACCTTCAAGCACTTCTTAAGAGTGCGCAATTAAAATTCGTAATGCAATAACAGTTTAAGGAACGATATTACATTGCGAGATGTGGATTTTTATTCTTATTTGTCCAAATTGTTTTGCTCTTTGTGACTTTTATTACATTCCCCCCCATAGACTCTAAGGCACCAATCTGTTAGGCACAGTACAACTGTGACTGGCCATAGATTTCATGTTTATGTGTTGCCTCTAGGGAGAGTCTTGTGATTACTGGTAACGAGATACATGGCAGGATCAACAGGTGCCTGAACATGAAGTGTAAAAACAACCAACTGGGGTATATTTATCAAAGAGAGAAGTTAGAGATCGCCACAGTCCGCTAGAGTGAAATTCTGCCACTCTCCATTTATTTCTATGGGATTTTTAAGTAAGCACTGCTTTATAAGAATGCTATATTATGTTAATGATAATGTTCTGAGCAATTTTGACTGTGTTTTCTCTTGCTATAAGGATAAATAAGGCTTTCTGCGCAGATCATCCTCGCCATTATGTTTTACTGAATGTTTATTGAAAAGCAAACAAGGAAAAATCTCCTATTTACAGAGGTTCTGTTGTTTTAGGTAACTAGATGAATCACTAGGAAGTCTTTTCAATCCCATTTCTGCATTGCGTGTAGAAAGGTTTAAATGCATAAAATGCAGAGCTGAAGCGGTGTCAATGATTTTTCATAATGATTGTCACAAGTTTAATTCTGAGAGTGAATTTGCTCCCACTCCTGGCCATGTAACAGATGCTCGCTAACCAACTAATCAAACCAATAGTAAAAACATTAGTGGTGTAAACAGTATTTCCACATCACATGAATTGATTTAAATAAACGACATTTTACTTTCAAACTGTGATTCTAACTACCCTCTGCTGTAGCACATACAGCATTAATCACAGACATTATCATCTACGTGTACTGTATCAAGCTGTACAAAACAAAGCACAGTGGAATTAGAAAACAAAATGCATTAGAATATATTTGTAGTTTCTCAGCCAAGATGAGTGGATTATAAATTATAAATACTGCAATTTATAACTCTGCACAGGGTAATGCACAAATATCATTTAGCCATTTACTACTTGGTGATAATCTCCTTTCTGCCACAAGTTGCCTCCAGTGAAAATGCAAAACAGTATAAGAAAATAAACTCACATTTATTCAAATGACATGATATGTACGTGCAATTTGGAGATTCTAATAATGACTGATTTTATGCAATTAGATGTGGTTTCATTGGATATCTATATTAAAGTGGAGCAACTAACCACATACAGTGAAAGCATATACTGTATTTATATGTGTGTGTTGAACAAAGCACAGCACATGGCATCAAAATACATTGTATTTACAGTAATTAGCCCTGAATTTTGTTTTTTCTCTGCCATTGTAATAAATTTACAAATTTAGAATCATGTGAGAACTCAGCAAATATATTGTACCATGGAGCCTACTCAAGCAAGTGACTGCTGCTCAGCGTTTTCATTCTGTCTCAGCGGTAAAAATTGTAGCACATGCATTATTAAATATGTTCCTCTGGTATACACAAGTGTCAAACTATAATCAAGCATAGTACATAAAATGTAATTCACTGACACATGAAGAGTTGGGCATCAGCAGAAATATTCACAAAATGCTTGCACACAAATAAGTGTTCATTTCTGGCTGCAAGTGCATTTGCGCTCACAAAAATCTGCCTTCAGTCATTGTGCAAAAAAAAGGCCATTTTCAAAAGACACTCATTGCTTTCGCTAGAATAATGTTCTTTTACACTATAACTATACTGCGATGTAGCTGAAGTATAGAACATATTAGTTATCGTTTATGTAGGGTTAGGTTCAAAAGCCAGAGCACTAAGCAGCCTGTAGAGCCTCATGCACTATGATCTTGCGCTGACCCCTTCTGGCACTACCTTTCATAATGAAATATCTGATGCATTGATTTCATCATCAGTTCAAAAATAGGGCTGAAAATACATTTAACCTATTGTTTTAATTAGGAAATGTGAATTGTATTTGGTATTTTTTTCCCAATAGTTTTTTTAATTTATACACAACGGACTTCAAAATAAATGATGCATATTATGATTTACAAATATGGAAAGAAAAAGTAATGGTTATGTTATATATTGACTGTTAATGTAAGATCAGTAGATGTCACTGTTACGTGTTAAACTATGTGTCGTTCTGTTCTGCTGGTAACTGTTCTTCCTAGCATCTGCCTCTCTATATGCTCCTTCCTCCTAACTTGTTGACAGTTCCGCCATGTTTTATTGTAAGTAAAGTTTGTTCTACTACCAGCTGCTATGAACCTCGTCTACAGGGTCCAGAATATAATAGGTTACCTAACCTTGAAATGATAACAGGGCAAAACAGTCCCGGAAAGTAAATATTTCAAACTTAAATAAGCTGACAACCTCTTTCAAAATGCAACGCAAACTAATTTTTTGTCAAAGGCAAATGATACATTGGAGGTCCCAAAATAGAGTGGCTGCATCTCAGAGCATTAGGGCAGAGACACATGGTCAGATTCGGGGAGATAAGTCGCTCCGAAGAAGAGGAGATTTGACGCCGGGCAGAATCTGAGAGTGTGTCTCTGCCCTTAACAAAAAAGGAAAACAAAAGACTAGCAGCTGGGGAAGGGAATGGTTAAAAAAACAAATGATAATATTGCTGGTGCAAGTGATATATTTTAATAACGAGTAAGTCAGTTAGGTGGGATTAAAATGACAAGATAAGCTGGCAGCATTTGTAAATGTATAGGTGTACCATGGTTGGTTTTTCTTATTTATTGAACTAACCATGGCAAAATCTAAAATGACGTTTTACATGGGCAATATCAAATCACTGGGAACTGGGCAGCCCCCCCCCCCAGGTTGCTAGTTCACTGCCCCTTCTGCAGGTTGTTTCTACCCTTAGTTCCATCCTTGTTGATTTAATTGTGTTTGTATGAACCAGGAAGTTGACCTTACTTTCCATTGCAGACTTTCCCTGTTTAGTGCAAGCAAACCATACATATCTCCTAAAACACAAATAGTTTGTTAAAAACAAACATATTTTCTGAACATAATCATAACCGCATAAAAAATATTGCAAAAGTTACAAAAGGAATGACAAGTTGCAGCATGCATTCCTTATTTATTAAGGTAAAGCAGGTTTATTTTTCACTGAAGAATGGGATTTGTATATATTATATATTGTAGTTGTTCAAACTACAACATGATTCAGAGACAACATCAGGGGCTCATTGTTACCTCACACATGTATGTGACTACAATGATGTGAAAGAAAGATTTCTCTATAGAGAGAGAAAGAGAAAAGTACCCATCAAAAAACTTGTTTGAAATATCGGTCACTAATGCCCTTAGCTTCCACCCCACCAATCAGACACACGTATTGGTTATAAGATCAGTAGTTTGTGATTTGTGCAACACCAATATATTAAGCCAGAGGTCTATGCTGCCTAGTAAGTACCTCTAATTGGCTGGTCTGTGAAACAGCCAGTACAATTAATAAACCAAGGAGTGAAAATTCCTTATTCTTATTAACATATGAATTGATGCTCAGTAGAAAAATTAAATAATTCTAATGTAAATTGTATAGATTAATTAATTTTGTATCCATCAATTATATCTAAATTACGGTAATTAAACTAAAGTGCAGTGCAAACAATTATCAATGATCCAATCCTAATAGTAGAGATTCTATAAAAAATGAAATAACATGTAGTATTAGATTAATTCATCCCTATTGATTAATTACATTTAAATTCATCTGTCTAAAGTGCAGTGCAATAAATATTGGTGCAGTTCCAATATCCAATTAATAAAAGGTAGGTAGGTAAAATAATTCTGTGATCAGCAATAAGTTAGGATACATTATGCACCCACTTTGCTCAGTTTCATACGAAAAAAGATTATTTTCATTTATTCCTTTGGGAGAAATAGTATCCAGTTTAAAAATCCAATAACCCTCACGCTTGAGAAGAGTTTGTCTCTAGTGCCCAAAATTTCAGTTTAGTTGGGTCCATGCTATGAAATTTCTTAAAATGTTGTGCAACCGTCGACATAGTTTTATCTGTTTTGTTCTGATTGCCTGCAGTCCTGCTAGCACTGCAGTGTTGTTGCATTTTCTGTTTGTGTGGTCATCCCTATGTACTTTTTCTGAAAGGGAAATTCAATACAATATATTACTCCTTGTGTTCTGCAGTTAATGTAGTTATTGATCATAAGAAGATGAAATATATCTTCAAAGGAGGAGATCCTGATGATCTTATCACACATATTGCATTACCCGCAGGGAAAGCATGCCCAGTTATTAGTGGTTTTATTGTGCGATGTTTGAAAGTGACGTCTTGTAAGCATGTCCCTTAAATTGGAGCTTCTTTTGTAAAATATAGAGACTTTTACTTGCAGTGTGGAACTCAAAGGGGCACATTTACTATTGGTCGAATATCGAGGGTTAGTTAACCCTCGATATTCGACCCTCGAAGTTAAATCCTTCGAAGTCGAAGGATTTAGCGCAATTCAATGGAATAATCGTTCGATCTAACGATTAAATCCTTCGAATCGAACGATTTTCCTTCTATCCCAAATTGCTTAGAATGCCTATGGGGACCTTCCCCATAAGCTAACATTGATGCTCAGTAGGTTTTAGGTGGCGAAGTAGGTGGTCGAAGTTTTTTTTAAAGAGACAGTACTTCGAATATCGAATAGTCGTAGTCGAAGGTCGAAGTAGCCAATTCGATGGTCGAAGTAGCCAAAAAAATACTTCGAAATTCGAAGTATTTTTTATTCTAATCCTTCACTTGAGCTAAGTAAAGCGGTCCCCAAAGTGTCATCCTCTAATAATACTTGCCAATGTTTATTCAAGATCCCTTGTATTTGGGAGCTTTTTGTGTTATAAGTTGTGACAACCGTATAATATTGTTGACTTCTTGTGTTTTATCTTTTGTCACAAGAAGTTTGGATCTCTCTGTGTGTAATGCCCTGTGATAGGCTTTTTTTGATAATTTTATCTGAGTAGCCCCTATGTTTGAGTCTTGTTTTTAATTCATTGGCTGGTTCTTTAAACAGTTCCAGGGTTGAGCAGTTCCATTTTAATCTTAAGAATCAAAATGTCAATGAAGTGCTGGGGTTGAAAAAAAAGACAATAGTATATCAAGTGTAATACCTCCCAATAGGCGTTAGAGGGGATACTTTTAATGTCTTTTAACTATTGATGTACATAAAGTATAATTTTTTACCTTTTAGCATGCCTTGGAGAAATTTTTGAGTTTATAATACCTCCCAATGACCCACAGCAATTATACTGTATATACACATACCTATACAGACCTGTCAATACACTATCATAGATAAACCATAAACCAGCTATTGCCATCTCCTAACCAGGTAGCTCCAGGGGAACCATCTCCTCCTGCATTAAGAGGCACAGCACACTTGTGCCTAAAGAATCAGATGCAATAGTCACTCACATGGCAAACACCAGAAATTATGCCAGGCAGAATTTGAAAATATTCAGCACAACTGCACCCAATTTGCAACAAACTGAACAAGAACACTTATGTATGTCCTAAAAAACATCAATGTGTACTTCCATTTGATTTGTGGCAATGTAATCTCAGCTGTGCAGTAGTGATGGGCGAATTTTTTCCGTTTGTCCTGCAAAATTCGTGAAACGGGCGTAGAAATTCACAAAACAGCGATTGCGACGCTGGCGACAATTTGAATTTACACCGGTCAGATTCTGTCGCCAGCATCAAAGTTTTCATTTGTGACGGCAGCGAATTTTTGCTGCATATTCGTGAATTTATTCACCGTGAATCACTACTGTGCAGGTCTCACTCCTTAGCGTAAACCCCAAGATATTTTAGTTTTTAAGATAGTTATTATTACATTTAAGCAGGTTCGCTTTATTTTTTTAAGCAGTTATTTATACCTTTATGCTGATTGACCACTATGGTGTAATGTTCTTTTTTAACACAACACAGCTGCTTATTCAAATTATTGACCAGGGCACTGAAAGCACAGGAAACAAAGTAATTGCTTAAAAGTAATTTCCTCCTTACTGTAGATTTTAAATGGCAATGAAATAAAATATAGTCAAGCATTATAAATTTTACATAAATTGTAGTTCTAAAAAAGTGTACTAACTTTGTAGATTATACTAACCACATACAGTACCATCATATACTGTATACAGTATATAAGCGTGTGTGTGTTGAACAAAGTATATTGTATATAATTAGTCCTAGTTTTTGGTTTTTCTCTGTCATTTATAAGAAATATAAATAAGAATCATGCGAGTACTCAACAAATATACTGTATTAAAAATGCAGATTTTTCCCCTTAAAAATTTTACCAGACAAATTTGAGGCTTAATAAATAGCCCCTTAGAGGCACATTTATCAAGGGTCGAGTTTCGAATTCATGTGAGTTTTTTAAAACTCCCATAAACTCCCATGAACTCGAAATTCGACCAATAAAAATTTATTATAAATATCACATTTTTTTTTATACTCGGGTGAATAGGATCTACCCGAAAACGCGAATCATATTCTAATCAAATTCAATTCATATTTTAAATACTAAAAAAAAACAGGAAGACTGCATACAACTCCAAATTGATCCCTGGACATCTCCCATTGACTTAGGGCAGATTCACTAAGCTCGAGTGAAGGATTCGAATTAAAAAAATTCGAATTTCGAAGTATTTTTTGGGTACTTCGACCATCGAATTGGTTAAATTCGTTCGAATTCGAACGAAATCGAACGATTCGAACGAAAAATCGTTCGACTATTCGACCATTCGATAGTCGAAGTACTTGCCCTTTAAAAAAAACTTCGACCCCCTACTTCGGCAGCTAAAAGCTACCGAAGTCAATGTTAGCCTATGGGGAAGGTCCCCATAGGCTTGCTAACCTTTTTTTGATCAAAGGATTTTCGTTCGATCGTTGTATTAAAATCCTTCGAATCGTTCGATTCGAAGGATTTAATCGTTCGATCGAACGAAAAATCCTTCGATCGTTCGATCGAACGATTAGCGCTAAATCCTTCGACTTCGATATTCGAAGTCGAAGGATTTCAATTCGAGGGTCGAATTTCGAAGTATTTTTTACTTCGAAATTCGACCCTTAGTGAATCTGCCCCCAAAACAGCAGGTTTTAGGTGGTGAATAGTCGAATTCAAGTTCTTAAAAGGGTCAGTGTATGATAAATCTCGAAAATCAAATTAAAATTTTTTGAAAAACTCAAATCAAATTTGAACAACTCTCCAGTAAAATTTGACAGTTTTGACCATAAAAATACATGAAAATTCGAATTTCGAATTTTCAATTTGACCCTTGATAAATCTGCCCCTTATTGTTTCAAAAAACTCTACTATTATTCTGTACACAGCCACACCATTCTGTTCTAATAAAATCCACAAAATGCAGTCTATGCCATCAATAGCAAGCATTTATGCCTTAATAAAGGCTGCCCAATCTGTGTATAATCCCCAGTAAATGTTGTTTATTAAGATAAGGCATTAATGTATTTGGCACAAATCACAATACTGGTACTGTGATCTTTTCCCTTTATTTAATGAGATTTAGATAGATTGCAACTGCTCTGAATTTTAGTCAGTCCTAAAGGGACCATAACACAACAATTACAGAGAAGACCTGATCCTACAGTTCTTAGAAACCTCATACAAATTTCTCCCCGGATAGCATATATTCCTAACCTGCCTAAACATAATAACTTAGCAAGACTGCTTTAAACACTGAGGACAGTAAGGAATGATATACCTAGTTGATGAAACTGTCCTAGACTGCAGAAATTTTGGTTGGGAGACTATACGTACTACTATTAATTCACTTGCTTAGATAAATCTGAAAAAAGACCCATTACTGTATGAAAATAATCTCAAATATTAAATGTTCACAAGAAAACTCTGAATACATTATTCTTGCTGCTTAAATGACCATTGCAAAAGTTTTTGAAAATACAGTCATCCTTATTTCTCTTATTTCTCACTTTAAACAGAAACTGAACTAGTTTGAGGTTTATCTAGCATAGTCCTGGATAAACATGGTAAATTCTTAAAAATCTGGTAATCTAGTCTACCTTTGTCTATCTAAACAGAGTTTCATATTTTCGGACATTTTTGGGGGTTGTTTATTGAAGTCCATTTTTTTCTGGTCTGAGTTTTTTCTAGTGCAACTGATCTGTTGTTTCTGTTATTAACACCAATGTTATAGTAGGAACTAAATGACCACAATACTGCTGAAAGATATATTTTAAGTGTATTAGAGCTCATTTATGGAGATGGACAGGTGCAAATTGCAAAACACTGAAAAAAATGCACCATCCTTTTTACCTCTCTTTTTCGCCCCTTATGAGCAGACCATTCTGAAGATAAAAGCTCTGCCTTGTATTAAGTACAGGAATGGGATTGTTTATCCAAAAAAACTGTTATTCAGAATGCTGCAAATTACAGAAAGGAAAAAGGAAAGGTTGGGGGAGCACTCCCTGGTTGGGGGGGGGGGTGGCTCCTACAACCACATGGAAGCCTGGCCTGCAGCATAGCTGCTAAACTTCCAAACAGAATAGATCTGCTACAATACAAAATGCAAAAAGGAAAGGTTGTGGGAGCACTCCATGGCTAAATAAAAATATACTAAAATACAATGGAAGTGCTACTGATCTGGCCAAATTAACTACAAATATAGAGAAAAAGAAGAGAGATTGAGATTTAGTTACAAAATTTTGATCATAAAATTGATAAGCCACCATACCACGTCAAGGTAAAACCCATATGGCGGTCCCTAACTATTTACCTCTGGTCATAATACTCAAATGCTAAAGCCTCCCGGCATAAAAGCACTACCTGAAATAAAGGTCTCCTGACCTGGGCATTGGTTTCAATCATAGGACTTAGTCCTCCCCCTCCCTTAGCTTTCAAAGGAGAGAGATAACCTAGACCACAGCATTGGTTCCATTAGATTAATCCTCTCCCTCTTGCGGCTTTTAAGAGAGAGAGAGAGAGAAACTGCCCAGACCAACACCCATTTCCAAATTATAGAAAGGCTCTCTCCCATTGACTCCATTGTATTCTAATAATCAAAATTTTAATAAATTATACAATTAATTAATGATACAGTTAATTCTTATTTGAAGCAAAACCAGCCTCTTGGGTTTATTTAATTTGTACATGTTTGTCTAGTAGACTTAAGGTATGAAGATCCAAATTATGGATAGATCCATTATCTGGAAAATCCCAGGTCCTAGCATTCTAGATAACGGTCCCATACCTGTATAGGGATTGCCTGAGCTTAATAATGCTGCAGTCTGCGCCAAATAAACCAACAAAGCCATTACTAAACTACAGAGATACTTACACTTTGGGACTAGCAGGTACAAATGTAAAGCATGTGGCACCCTAATGGGTACAATTAGGGGCAGATTCACTAAGGGTCGAATTTCGAAGTTAAAAATACTTCGAAATTCGACCCTCGAATTGAAATCCTTCGACTTCGAATATCGAAGGTCCCCATAGGCTTGCTAAACTTTTTTTGATCGAAGGATTTTTCGTTCGATCGAACGATTAAATCCTTCGAATCGAACGATTCGAAGGATTTTAATCCAACGATCGAATGAATATCCTTCGATCAAAAAAACATTGACTTCGGTAGGTTTTATCTGCCGAAGTAGGGGGTCGAAGTTTTTTTTTAAAGGGAAAGTACTTCGACTATCGAATGGTCGAATAGTCGAACGATTTTTACTTCGAATCGTTCGAATCGTTCGATTTCGATCGAATTCGAACAAATTTAACCAATTCGATGGTCGAAGTATCCAAAAAATACTTCGAAATTCGAAGTTTTTTTCATTCGAATCCTTCACTTCGAAGTTAACGAATCTGTTTACCAGCTCTTGCGCCTACCAGTTTGTAATGAGCTTATTTGAGATACAGACTATTGAACAAAAAAGGAAAGCTGGAAAAGTAAATAATGTGATAATGGTATCTTATTAAACTACAAAAAAAGTCTGAAACCAGCTCTCATCTTTCCTGTCCATATGTATGACAACAATGTCCATCAGTTAGTTCTGCATGTCAAGGGCACCAGATTAAGACAATTTTACATTGCCAAGCAGATCATTTCTTTGTCATGTGTGTCATTAATGATGAGTAGCTACAAAGGCAGGGTGACAGTAATTACCAGAAAGAGGAATGCTCATGCATTGAACATAGATGCTGCTAGAGCAGAAAAAAAATCTATGATATGTCTGATTTTGTGGAACTATAAATATGTATGTGAGTGCACCATAATCACCCTCTGTTAGGCTGTACAGAACTAAGTAAGTAATTTGCTAGCAGGTTATACATTCTCTTCATCTGAATGAATATAATACCGTTCCATTTTTTTGTCCTCATGCCGTATTCTCCTGTGTATATAATTCATTGTGTCTCAGAGTGAAGCATCCCTTGAACAACTGAAAATCCTTAAGTGTATAATACATTCATAAGGATAATAATGACTTTCAAATTGCAAACAAGAAGAAGGTTCCTTGGGATTCTTCCAAAACGAATAGATGAGTTGCAGCTTAGAAGTGATATTGCCAAGATATTCATGAGCTTCAGTGACTAAATTATGTATTCATGAAATATGACCTTTAAGTAAAGTTTCACACTGGCAAAAAAATACAAAAAATAGTTTTTTCCTTAGTATGTATTACAAACCTCCTATCCATCAAATAGATAGGGGGCAAATTAAATGGGGGTAATGTAATAACAGGGGGAAGGTTTCATCCAGGTCTGTAAATGTTGCCCATGCATTATATTTACATAAAGTAATTCTGCTCATTTCTAGAGGACACCAAACAAGCTCGTCTTTGCCAATTTGGCCACCCACATGCTGGGCCAAAGTTTAAATCCTAATAGGCCTGCAGACCTGTTGGGAAACAACCATAGTGGACATCTAAGGGCAGAGACACAAGCTGTGATTCGGGGAGATTAGGCGCCCAGCAACAAATCTCCTCTTCTTCAGGGCTACTAATCTCCCCGAACTGCCTCCCCATGCGATTTACATTCTAGTCAGTGGGATGGCACTCAGATCGCTTTGTTTTCCGAAGTCGCCCGAACTTGCCTCACAAGGAAACTTCGCGCTGCTTCAGAAATGAATCACTCCGAGTGCCATCCCACCGGCGATCTAGCCAGTGGGAAGGTAGGGAAAGGCAGTTCAGGGAGATTAGTTGTCTCGAAGAAGAGGAGATTTGTCGCCGGGCGACTTATCTCTCCGAATCGCAGCGTGTGTCTCTGCCCTAAAGGTGAAAATCTGCACCTTGCATATTATTCAAACAGTCTGTTATAGATAATGGAGATTGTGTTTCTCAGTTTAGGTGATTGTTTATATAATTTTAACTGATAGGAAACATCAACACGTCTTCATTAATATGGTCCTCTTCTCTGAGCGACTTCTACTTAGAGACTGCTGCTCAGTACAGTTTATTGATATGGAAGAGATCAATACTTTACTTGCAGGCAGCAGTGTTTTAACTATAGGTTTACTTAGCCTGCTATTGATTTTTTATCAATGTTATTTCAAGATTTCTGTGGTGCCACTACCTTATATTATCTAAAGGGGAACTTCTGCTGTTAATGACATTTTGCATAATAACAGAAAATGGTTTCAAAATTAGTTTTACATATAATCCCTATCAAAACAGTATCTGTCTGGCTGTTTATATTCTCTGCATTCCTCATTCTATATCATGAACCAATGTAGCAGAAGAAAGATGTCTTTAAAACCATCAAACAATTGAAATTGTTGCATAAAAAACATTTATTTATTGGTATGTAAAACACAACCCTTTTTACATTGCACTGATTTCTTGTATGGTGTTGTACTCATATGTTGTGCATTTTTTAAAAACAATACCATTCTAAACAAATCCCCTTCAAATCCTATTCCTATGGTGCATTACCTAACTAAAACAGTGGAAATACTTTTTTTATCTAGTCCCCAAGTGCTTTATGAAGAACATGCACTGTTTCCTCTAGTCTCTCAAGAAAAGAATATACTGTAGAAACTATAGAAAAGTCATTAATTACCGTTATCCTTTAGCTTACAAATGGAAGACAGAAGACATCAAGAAGGTGCTTAATACCATTAGGATGTTTGTTGATGCTTCTCAGGATGTGGAAGGTTGGATGTCATTATTATTCCCATATGAGTTTGATATAAGATCAAGAATGAATGTCAGAGTATGGGATATAGTTTAACTGGTCAAAACTGGATCCAGGGGGTGAGATTATTTCAAATGTCATCATAGACATTCTGAATTTGTTTCTACTCAAAGTGTGTTTTAGGGATTACAAATTTGTACACCGTGTCCCTTTTGCTGAATTTCAGCTTACAATAGATTGTAATAGATTTATGTAAATAAAAAATAATTTTGTTATAGTACAGTAAGTCACATAGATATGCTGGTTAGCTCTGTGTGTAACGCTGTGCTATATTTTATTTCACATCAGTTAAATAGGTAGTGCTTCCTTTGTTTGGTTGCCTGGCAAACCATAACAATCTCAGAAAATCAAGAAAATTTCTAAAGACTAAAAAGAATATATAATTATGACATCCACACTCAAATGATTTTTTTTTTCAAGCGAGAAAGATCTGCAGTTAAAATAAATTAATCTCCATTCATGATTTGTCATATTTTGTCCTTCCAGAACATTCATATTAAAGGAAAACTATACCCCCAAAATGAACACTTAAGCAACAGATAGTTCATATCATATGAAGTGGCATATTAAAGAATCTTACCAAACTGGAATATTTATTTAATTAAATCTTGGCCTTTTACATCTCTTGCCTTGAGCCACCATTTCTTGATGGTCTCTGTGCTGTCTCAGAGATCACCTGACCAGGTGAAACTTCAACTCTAACTGTAACAGGAAGAAGTGTGGAAGCAAAAGACACAACCCTTATTTTTTAAAATGGCAATTTTCTATTTATGATTACCCAATGGCACATACTACTAGAAAAGTATATTATTATGAAAATGGTTTATTTACATGAAGCAGGGTTTTACATATGAGCTGTTTTATGCAATATCTTTTTATAGAGACCAACATTGTTTGGGGGGTATAGTTTTCCTTTAAGCAAATCAGAATAAGCAGTGACTGCATTATATTGTTGTTTACTTGCACACCCAGTGAATTCTGTTTTAGGGAAGTTAAACCTGTGCTGCTGTAATGATTTTTACATTACCAGTGTTTTTTTACATTTACCATCAAGATGTACATCTAGGGCAGTGGTACCCAACCTTTTTTACCTGCGAGCCACATTCAAATGTAAAAAGAGTTGGGGAGCAACATAAACATGAAAAATTCCCTTGGGGTGCCAAATAAGGGCTGTGATTGGCTATTTGGTAGCCCCTATGTTGACAGGCAGCCAACAAGGGGCTCTACTTGGCACTATACTTAGTTTTTATGCAATTAAAACTTGCTTTCAAGCTTGAAATTCAAAAATAAGCACCTGCTTTCAGGACCCTGAGAGCAACATCCAAGGGGTTGGAGAGCAACATGTTGCTCGCGAGCTACTGGTTGGGGACCACTGATCTAGGAGCAGATTTATCAAAGGTCGAGGTGAATTTTTGAATGAAAAAAATTAGAATTTCAAGCTATTTTTTGTGTACTTCAACTAGGGAATAGGGAATAGTCCAAATTCGATTTGAATTTGAAAAAAATGTAAAAAAAATTGAATATCAACTTCGACCATTCCCTATCTAAAACCTGCCGAATTGCTGTTTTAGCGTATGGGAGACCTACTAGAACCTATTTGGAGTCAATTGGTGGACTTCTAATCAAATTCGATCGAATGTGCTATTCCTTCGATTCGTACGATTCGAATTCGGCCAAATACAGACCAATTCGATCGAAAACAGACCTATTTGTCCAAAAAAAACGACTTAATTTCAGTTGGTCTATTTGAATTCAAATTTCGAAGTTTTTTCAATTCGGAATTCGACCCTTGATAAATATGCCCCCTAAAGTCTAAAGAGAGTGTCTGTATAGGTGTGTCTGGAGCTGATAGGGCTCATGTACTATTGCTAGATGCAAACACCGAGCATAATAATAAAACCCAAATGTGTAAATGTGACCTGGGTCCATTGCCATGCTTTCGAATATCAGTTCCTTTTTTTATTATTTCTCGTTAGGCCAAAGGCACACATGAAGCACATTTCCATGGGTAGTATAGTCTACCAGCACATATAAACATATGGACCCCTTATGAGTCAGTGCATTATTCCCCCAAGGAACCTGATTTTGCTTTAACCTTAAATTTCACTGAAGCAGAAATACTGCACACACCAAGTAGTTTGCACAAGCGTTTTACGTACGGGCAAAATTTCCCTCTTTATGTGACCAGTGGAATACTGGGAACAAAAAAAAACCCTTGGGTTGGGGATCAGTATTGATTATCACCTTATAATACACAAAAGCCATGAATATCCTGTAATTTTATCCTTATAAACGGTGACTAGTGATGTCATCAGTTATAAACGGTAGTAGTGATGTCATTTTTGTCACATGACTCACTAAAACTTGCGTATTATAATAAATAAAGTACCCCTTGTTGGAAAATATGAGGAAATTAGAAGTAACCTCAGCGTTCCATGACCTGTATAAAATGCTTTTATATGGAACTCCTCTGTGACTTATAATATCCTTATATTTTACAATAAGGGGTACTTTATTTACTATATTTTAAGTATTCCTACCCAACTGGACATGTAGTGGTGGAAAATGGCTCCAGAGGATCCATGAGGCGAAGCATATGCAGCAAAGGTTTGGGGGGAACAGTGCATTATAAAAATTAAAAATGTTTCTAATATAGTTAGTTAGCCAAAACTGTAATCTATAAAGTGATGACTGGAGTGACTGGACATCTAACATAATAGCCAGAACCCACCAACTTCCTGCTTTACAGCTCTATTAGTATTAGTTAGTCAGCAGCTATAGCTGTTAGTTAGTTTGCTTTTGATCCTCAGCATGCAAGTCAGATACCAAAGTGAATGGTTATGCGTCATATATCATATGTCATGATTTCGGGGTAAGACCCTCCATAAACCCATCCTTCACTCCTCAGCATTATCAGCATATTTCCCTTACTTCACTAGGCAGAGGTTCCCCCTAACTGCACATTATTGCTGCATCTCTTTCCACCAGTTAGTAGACTCTGAGCCCCAACATTATAGATACATTGTCCGAAGTTAAACATAAAACTTCAAACGATGTTCATGGGCACCTCTGTGTTTCAAAGAGGTGATGTTATATTTTTATAGAAGAGCATCATACTCAGTTAAATAAAGTATAACTTGGCAATTCAGTACTTTTAGTTATAAATACTGTACATGAATTAACATTGTGTGAATAACACCTGAAAATAACATGGGATGAGAGGATCAGAAGTTTCACATGATGCTGTTCTTAAAATAGACAATGACAAAATAATTCTATTATGAGTTTAACAAAATATCTCTGGACACAATTATTATAGCAAATCCTTAATAATAACACTTACTCGTCAAACAAAGAGCCAATTACCTGCACAATAGCAATACATTTTTGTGCTTTTCATGTCCTAGTGTAAGTGACAAGTGACATCTATAAAATTTATCACCATGATATTAACTATTTGCAAGTTGCCTATATGCTGCCTCAGAAATGATCAGGTGGCAGTCCAGTTGTGTAACTATAGAGGAAGCAGACCCCATGGGGAAAAGGGGGGGGGGCTGAAGCGTGTGGTCTGCTTTCTCTATAGCTACTCTCTAGCCCCTCAAAATTTGTGTGGTAAGAGGCAGGTGGATAGGTTGCTGTATACTGGGCCTGACTGAAGCTTTTTCCAGGGGTGACTGGTGTCACATTGTTACACCATTGTTTCAAGAATTCTATGAAATGGAATGGGGAGGTAGTCTTTTTTTAATGAAATTATTTTTTACTATCTATACATATCTGCACTTCTTCCCCATGACCAAATTAAAAAATGACCAATTAAACTAACTAAGCACATGTACATATAGAGATACCCCATGCCTCCTTCATTGCCATTTTTTCTGTCATCTAAAGTAAGGTTGCCACCTGTCCAGTTTTGACCTGGACAGCCCAGTTCTTGGAACGTTACTATGTGTGCCTCATCCTCCATGTTTAGTTTAACCCTTTGGTTTTGTTCTTTTTGAATATCAATGTACTCTTCTTTATTGTATACCACCTCAGATGCAGGTGCTTACTGGGCACCTAAATAAGTTGGGGATCTACTGAGTTACACCTCTGCACATGATAGGTCTCTTTATCAGCAATAGCACAAATCTATTGTAGCGGTATAGTTAACTGCTTTGTATTTAGCAGTTATAGCTACTTTCCTTTGTGGGCTGATACCACAGATGAGCTCTCTTTCTCAGGGGCAAGCCCTCGCAGCGGGGTGGAGGCAGGGTGTAGTGTAACTGTAACTAGGTGCAATAGCACAATGACGGGCGCCAGTAGTTCTTTAACGGTTGAACATAGAACTGTTTTTTTTAAACAATAGCACATAGATCATCCAGCACATTGATCCACAATGGAGCATAGAATAACACAGCAGCATAAAGGAAGCATATACTCACAGCACGTATAGGCTGAATCCCTACAGGCTAGGGAATACACAGCAGAGAGTAAGTTGGCAGCTTGTGTGGGTATCGCCCAATATTCAGGGTCTCTTTGGTTGCTCTTAGGGGAAACCTACCATCCCTAATCTCAACACTTTAGTCCCTTTCTGGGTCATTGATACCCTGGGATCTTAATCCCACTCATCTCCTCGGTGGAGCCTTGAGCTGCTCAACTATTTAGCCTACCCTATCACTCATAGGGTATTCTATAATTGAGTATAGCTGTCTAGTTACTAGGGCCAAGGCGCCTAGGGTCGACACTACCCATTCCCTTCCAGCTTGCTTGGTTGGGCTAAAGCAATGGACCCACACCTCATGGTTCCTAAACCTTTTATACTCTGGCACAGTGCCATCTGGTGTACACTGTGAGAAATACAGGGGTTAACTAAGAACAAGGTCCCCATAAGGACCCACTTAGGCATCCATATTACTAGGGATGTGCCTGTCAGTAATGTGTAAGGGTGTCTAAATTTTCACATCCCTACACTATCTATATTATTTTATGTATCTCTTGGAAATAATATTGTTTCACAAAAATGTTCCAATACCTGATCATTTGCTGATTGACAAGCGAACCACTAAAAATGAATGACCTGTGAAGTGAGATAATTGTCTCTTATATAGCATTTTCATGCATTTATTTTGCTTTTATAGCTTTAATATGTAACCTGGTTCGTTTTGTGTACAATATAGAAATACATAAAGCCTTGATAGTGGGAATTGCTAGCTAAGGGAATGAAGAGGACACAATGAACCTTCAAACTCCTTTTTCCACTATTTATGCCCTTGGCTTCCACCCACACTTTACCTTGAGTTTTGCTTTGAAAAACACATTTTACTGCAGAAAATGCAATATAATAGCAAATGGAAAGATTACTTATTGAAAGGTTAAACTATGTCACAAATCACCTTTTTGATTTATGGACTTTTAAGGGGAAATGTAACTAAAATTGCGTTTTTGCGAATGTTTAGCGCTGCTAGCAATGTAAAATCATTCCCTCGCATATATTACATTGCTCATGGTCGATAAGCAAAGGTTAGCTTTAATACCTGTTCAGGAGTTTTGTTAAATATATATAAAAACCCTTTGCGATTGTGAATTTTATTACATACACTGCAAGTTTCCAAAAAGCCATTTGTTCGCAAACTTTGTGAGGAAGTCGTTGAGAACTCAAATTGATGATAAATGATGCAAAAAAATGGAAATCTTTGTCACTAAGGTATTTGCCAAAAATTTTTGTGCTAATTAATCATATTACATTCCCACATTAATACATTTTGACTTTATGCCTGTGTATATGCAAAATGTTTTTACCAGTACCAGTTGGTGGATCTCTCGCACTTGCCCAAACATTTTGCTTATCTTATTTATTATTTTATTTGGAATACAACAGATATTTAAAGCATATCATACTCAACACTAGTCTTTTTAGGTGGATATCACAGTAGTCTCTGTGAAAGTTGCAAATAAGTGGATCATGATTTCACTGGGCCGGTGACAACAGTCCCCTCTCTAGCCACCCCACCAATGTTGGTCCTAATAGTCATCCTGTTAGTAATGGGTTGAAAGACCCAAATATGCCTTACATTAATATAGTCATACACACAGAGATATTACAGAAAACTATTATAACATCAATCAGTAGTGTATATATAAAAATGGATGGGGGACCGCAATCTAAGAAAAAAGATTGATAGTAGGAAAGAAGAGAACATATACTGTAGCAAACAGTTTTTAAATGAAAATTCAGTCTTTATTCATTTTCTTGCTGTTTTTACTCTCAGTTTCTCCTCTGGGTCACACACAATAATAATACAAATGATCAGTGCCAAAGGCTGTGAAAAACACATAAAACAACAGCCTAGCATAAGATGTCATAGATTTTCAGTTGCCATGCACCCAGAGGGATGGTTGATAAGCACACAGATAGCTAAAAATATTGTGCATTCCCCGTTAACCAGAAAAAGCAACTTCAGTGCTTCCAAACACCCAGCATGCAGGTAAAATTCTTATTTTCGTTGTAAATGCCTGCTTACAGACCCCCAACCTAGGGGAAGCATATCAAATCAAAGCCAAGTACAGTACAACAGCATTCCACTTCAATAAAAGCAATTTAGGCAGCAGGGTGAGTGCCGATATTTTAATTTGTTTCATTACTATAAACTAATATAATAAAATATTCACATACACAGATATCCGAGCTCATTTAAAAAAGTCACTCTTAGCAATGCTGATTATTATGGGGTGCAGGGGAAGGTCCAGTGCCGCAAAATAATGGAGTTGCCAGCATCGCCTTCCCTGCTGTGTCCCACCTTGTGTTCCACCATGTATTTCAACTGCTCATGGCCAGAAGTGACATGTTCCTTACAACAACACCTGAAACGATCCCTCGGTGTGCATGACCATTGAAAGTTTATGACATATTGTGCTAGGTTGTTGTTTTTTTGTATTTGCTCATTTTACAGTCTTTGTATCAAGATTGTTAGTAGTACTGGTTGACTGACTGGATGAAAAGATGCCAGATGAAACATCTTTGCCTTTTCATGGTCATTATCAGATTGAGCCAAACTGACAGATATCTTCAAACCTGCTCAACAAATGAAATGACCAATAGGATGGCAACAGCCTCATTGATTGGGCAGGTATGAACATTTTGGTCACTTTGACTCCATTGTACAATAATGAAATAATGATGGTTCGCTGGACACATGCACAAAAAATCCTACAAAAGCTCGTATCCAATGACAATATATTTATGTGTTGAGTCAGGTCACCAGGGTGCGCTGATATTTTTTGTTGATCCATGCTGGGTAAGAATTTAGATCACAGAGTTCTATTTTTTTTAAGAATCAGGAACTTCTTAATGACACCCTGCTTCATTGTAATTAACCAACTGCTGCTTGACACAGCTTTGCTTTTCGAGTAATTGTGTGGTGAGATACTGAGAGGGTTATCAAAACTTGAAATTTTATCACTATTTTTTGAAAAACACTCTGACCAAATCCACACAGACTTTCCCCCCTATTTATCAATACATTTTCATGAAAAATTGTCACCGAAAACTGCAACTTTTTCAGATTTGATGCCTGAAACCTGCGACTTTTTTGGTTTTGCTGCCCGAAACTTGTGACTTTTTCAGATCGGCGCCTGAAAACTGGGAATTTTTCTGATTAATGAATGAAACCCATAGCAGATAAGTATATCTTCCAATTGTAAATGACACATCTGCCATTGATTCTACATAAACTTGGCAGGTCAAGTTTTTTTTTCTACGAAAAAATTGTGTTTTCCCCTTTGAATGTCCAACCAGAAAAAATCGGACTTAGTAAATAACCCCCTGAATATAGAGAGATAAACATTTTGAATCAGAAGAGAGTTGAACTATCTCCAGGATGGTGTATGTTTGTGTCTGCTGTAGAAGATTGCTTCACTGCTAAAAAGACATTAGAAATTATAAAAGCAGTGCTAAATAAACCATTTATCTAAATGAAGTGAAACAGATTGGAGCCTGAAATCCACTGAGTAGCTTTTGGCTGAACGCATACTCTGAATGGGCTGCTGCAATTTATAAGATAAGCACATAAAGTACAAACTAAAAGGGAAGTATTTGCAGATCACTATACATCAGACATCGTGGGGATGAATTGTTACGTGATCCCTGGTATTCTACTACAAAAACGCCTATGTCTTGTGAGAATATAATCACATGGTGTTTCCTAATAGCGGAATGTGGTAAGGACTTGCTAACTTGTTGCAGGATTTAAACCACTGGAACCTCATAATTTTTACGTTTTGAATGTTGTTTTCACCCATAATTTCACTACATTACAGTATAAAAAATGTTCCTCCTATTTTTTTAATCGAGGTGAGCTCTGGTTTCCTGCATATCCATTCATCTGAACTAGGGCTTAATTTCTTAATTGATTTTTGTGTGAGACTTTTTCCATAATTGACAAGAAAGTGCTCTAAATTTCCATTCAACCTATAACCTATGTGCTGTAATGTCTGTGTCATACAAGGACAGTCCCCTAGTGCAGGATTCAGTTTGAGGTCCCCCTCCACATCAAGCAACCATGACCTGTAGTTTTGTAGCTTTTTGGAGTCAAGAGAAAAAACTTTGATGTAAAACAGCTAGCTAATTACTTAAAAAAACAAAGGTTAGTGTGTCAACTAATTTGCTTCTAATGAACACCCTTTAAAGGATTCATCTTTCATCCCTTTCCTAACAGGCCTGGAATGAGTGTTTAGTAGTAACACATCTCAAAAACATAATATAGACAGAGGGACTACTTCACACTAAGGGTGGGTTATGACAAAGAATGACTTAAAATAATTCATGTTCATTTACAATTAGGTGGCACTCTTTAAACAAATTTAATATGTAATAACAGTTCTAAGATGTTTGCCATGACTAAACTATGGCAACATATTTAGAATTATATGGAAAGTTGAAACAATACTTACCTACAAACCAACCACTGCTTGATTGACCAGATGCGCACAATGTGCAGAATATATGAATCGTGTCTGCTTCAAGGGAAGCCAGCACAAACATTAATTAAATGCATATTTGATTTTAATGTTGATTGAATGGAATCCCTTCCTGTTGCAGAAAATGTGCTCCTGGTCACAAGGGGGCAATAAAACCACATGAGTGCAATCTATTGCACCCATGAAGTTAGGCAGACCTCCCTGGACATAAAAGTCAGAAGGACGTTCGGCCACTCCTTTCTGAGTCAGTGACTGAGAGAAAGAGGATTGAGACATGCCACTGACAAAACCTTCTGATGACTGAAAGCTGCCAAATGCCATAAAATGAGAGGTTGCCAATAACTTGCTGAAGCCCAGAACTGTCCTATTTGTAGGTGCCAGAGAATCAATATTATTTTTGATAAGCTCATAGAGATCTATGAGACACTGGCTATTAAGTCGATATTGATCAATGACTTCAACCTCCCCTAAGCCAGCCAGCAGGTGCCGCAGCAACTAGTAGTAGATCCTCTGCTAAGTAGTGTTATGCAGCAGGGAAAGCAACAGCTAAAGGTCCCCATACATGGATAGATCCGCTCGTTTGGCGATGTCGCCAAACGAGCGGATCTCCCTCCGATATGCCCACCTTGAGGTGGGCAATATCGGGCAGATCCGATCGTGGGCCCTAGGGCCCAATGATCAGATCCTAGCATTCTCAAACGGGCGGTCGGATCGCGGGACCGCATCAACGAACAGATGCGGCCGCGATCCGACGGGATTTTTAAACCCATCCGATCGAGATCTGGCCGACTTTCGGCCAGATCTCGATCGGGGAAGCCCGTCGGGGGCCCCCATACACGGGCCAATAAGCTGCCGACACTGTCGTGTATGGCCACCTTAACTTGCAATCTTTAGCAAAGTCTTCTCTGCTCAGCATTCCAGACACATCTGATCCACATTGTGAAGGGATTTTATAGTCACATATGACCTGGCCAAATTTTCAGATCTTAAAAACAATATTGAAACTAAGTTTAACACAACTTGCAAAGATGAAGGGTTAACTGTCATATGCAAACAATTGAAGGCAATAAATGGCTTCCACGGTGGATTAGTGAGATCCATTGAAAGGGAAATGATTAAGGATGATTTGTGATGACAATTGTTGAAAGGCCTATTTAGGGTTTGTGTGGATATGAGTTAACATATACTGTAAGATATTAAAATATTATATGGATAACTTTGATAAAGTTTGTCTTGATTTGGCTTTAGAATGTGACCAATAATCACAACTAGGGATGGGCGAATTTGAACCGTTTCATCAAAAATTCGCCTCGGGCAAAACAAGGCGAAAAAATTCGCCCATCCCTAATCACAACCACAATCACAATCACAAAATATATTTAGGTGTGAGGTTAAACAATTTAGTGTTATTGGCAGGTGAATACAAACTGGAGTTTAACCCCCATATGTAATAAAATGCACTAAGTTTGCCCAGGAGCAGTAACTTATAGCAACCAATAAGATGTTTGCTTTTTAACAGGTGACCAATAAATGCTAATTGCTTATTGGTTGCTATGGGCTACTGCTCCTGGGCAAACACAAGTATGCAATAGATGCAAAGATCCCCATCTTAACCATTCAGATCAAATAAAGTCTCCCACTGAAAACCGATTGGCAATGCATGCAGAAAAATCGGCAGGCGACAGAAATTTTTTAACCTGGCCGATTGACCAAACGACCGATCTCCGTGGGATGAAAATCCACACACGGCCTGAAAATTGTACGAACCGAGGATTCGTACAATAGGATCTTTGCGTCTATGGCCAGCTTTACTGCATTTTATTACATAACCCTCTATGTCAGGCCCTTTCCAAGTCAACTTGCAGTCCGGCATTTCAAACACTGTATGTTTGCTAGGTTTCCTATACAAATACTTATTTACAGAAATAAGGTATGAATGAAAATGTAAAAAATTTTGCATAATCACGAAAAGTTGCACTTATCATATGGAATGTACCATATCACATTGAAATGAATTGGGCCCATAGTTAGAATGCAGCATTTTATGACATGCTAATTTAGGAGAAAATGACTTTACAGGCGCTGTTATACACAAACTATAGAGAGACATGTTTTCATTGGCAGTAGATAATAATGAATGGACTGAAGTTGTTTTTTTCAAGACAATATCTAAGAAGTAAGTGTAAAGATTCACGCTGAAGGCAGGCACAGATGATTTATTCAGTAAATCTGTTTTTGCCTAGGTTGGATTTACACTAACATATATTCCATCTTGACTTTTTCTGTAAACAATATTTTAAAATAGATAGTGTACAACCAAAGCTGAAGAATCTAAGAACATAACTTAAGGCTCTTGACAGCCCCATTCGCTGTGTCTCAGGTCATGTGAAAACAAAAACATAAAAGCTGGACACCTGCAGGACTTCAGTATAAACATGAGATTATGTTGCTTACACAGTAAATTGAATGCCTGTTTTTTCTAGAGACTGTAACAACATGGATTTAGGTCTAGTCTATGGAAGCAGCCTTAGTTTGTGGGGACATCAGAAGACTGTGTACGTATTTTATAGTTTTAAAACAATCTTTAACATCCACAAACTCCCATTGGTCTGCTTTTTCTGCTTCCTATACAAATATACTGTACCATGCATCATGTTGATTGTCTATAATAAGTATAAAACAGACATAGAATAATGGAATGTGGGATATGTTAAAATTCTCACGCCCCGAAACGTTGCATCCGCAATAAATGAGCAAGGTTATACCTGCTAGAATTACCCATGTTGTGCCGGTGTGTTCTGTGTCTACGCTGTTTTTGAGGTTGCCCAATTCCTCTAGCATCGAGCACCTGGGATTCGTTTGAGTTTGGACGGCCAGGGTGTGCGAGTGTAAGTTTTTCTTTTTTGCAATATGTTAAAATTCTGCCATAATTGCCTTTAACTAAGAAAAAATCCATTAGTGGCCAGGGTCTCCCCATTAAAGTAAACCCAAAAAAAAGACCATTGATTTCAGTGGAAATTTACTTAAAATTTGGCAGGTGATCTTCTTTCTTCTAGGCGACAGCAGCTTCTTCGTTCTCTGCAGCTTCTTCGTTCTCTGCAGCTTCTTCGTTCTCTGCAGCTTCTTCTTCAGCTCCCATTTGGCTTCGGTTCCCATTTAGCTTTAGCTCCCACTCAGTTTCTCCCTCCATTTGGCTTCAGTCACCATTCTGCTTTGGCTCCGGCTCAGCTTCTGCCCCCATTCAGCTTTGGCTACCATTCGGGCTCCGGCTCCCAATTCAGCTTCAGCTCCACTTCCCCGGCCCATTAATGGAGCAGCCCACCGGGCATTTGTTCAAATGGCCCAGTGGCCAGTCCGGACTTCCCTGTAGAATTTATTTAAGCAAGTACGTTGAAGAAATCCTACACTTATTTTCATTTATTTTTTTATAATTCTAAAATGTTTCTATGCATTTATATAAATTTATATACATTTCTGAATTTTTCCATGCACTATGGGGTGAAATAAAAGAACTTTGATAGTCATGCCTTGATACTAATCATGTTGCTGCTCTTTTGTGGCATATAACAAAAACTTGCTAAGGCTTGAGGGATTATCTTTACCCTATTCATTGGCTCCATAATACCAGCATATTGATTTGATCAGACAGTGTTAAAAAGAGGATTAATTACAGTGCCTGACAAATGTGATCATTCCTTTATCCACCTTTGCAAAGGAAACGACTGCGAAATTCTTGCTTTGCCTTATGAAAGTGTTATTAATGCGAAAGAAAAGGTCTGTATGAATCATGCAGTGCCTTCAAGTTATGTGGTTTCTCCTCCTGAGTTAATTTCTAATTTCATGCATCTTGGATTCTATCTAAAACTGTCAGTCTAGATAATGACCAGGTGTTTTTTTGTAACAAATATATAATGATACAAAATTCACAATGAAAATAAAAAGTTCATAGACTTCTGGAATAATAATTTAGGGTGCTTTTTTCTCTAAAGTGGACAGAATAATAACAGTTCTGCTGCTGAGTTGTTGGTTGACCAAATGTTGCAATATTACTGCTCCCAGCGAATGTTGTTATAGGGCCATGGGGCTATGAGAAATAGTTCATGAGTATAAAGGATGGATTATATTCCTGTTCAAAATAGGAATACTGATTAATTAACTGCACTTCACATATGTCAGAAACTATACCAAGTATCTAGAAAAAAAGACCGAGCACCATAGGCACAGGACCAACAAACAAAATATAGGGTAATATTGTTTCAAATAACACCACTTTTGGGCTTAGCTATATCACCGCTAAGTGTGAACCATTGTAAATCTTGCCACCACCTTAAATATTAAAAATAGAGAAAGGCTTTATGAACTTTCCTTAACAGATTTCAAGGTGGGTACTCACAAACGTAAATTTATTACTTGGCATATAAAGAGACTTTCCGGTGTCAATCTCACTCTCCTTCTTATGCAGCTGTCAAAAGATATGCGGCAGCGAATAGTGTAAAAACCTTTTTATTCTAAAACGATTATTAAAAAATGCACTCACATGGCATCTCATATAAAAAGCATAACTATGCTCCGTCCTGGTAAGGAACCGTCCCATTATGGAGTCCACACAGTCTCTGGTATCTGTAAGGTGTAAAAACCAGTCTGCAGCGTTTTCCTTAGTGTCCTCTGATCAGGGCCCCCTCCAGTGACGTCACCAGCCTTACGCATTTCGTCAGCAACTTCCTCAGAGGCTCAGTCTATACCAAAATCCAGCAGATTTTGGGAGGGGAGGTCAGGGAGAGTGGCAGAGATGAGGGAACATGGATAAGGGGTAGGCAGGAGACCCTTTTTCAGTTATCTGCCCAGTCCCACCCCCATCCCCATCATTGTGCCCTAGGCAGGTGTCTCTTCTGCCTTGCCCTAGTTCCAGCCCTGGTTGAGGGAGTTTTTAACCATAACTGGGTATGGTCTTAGAGGATTTGGGTGTGGCCTAATATGCAGTTTAAATAGGGCATCCAGATCACAGTGGATTTTAATATAACTAAGACTAATGGTACATGGGCAGAGGACAGTGGTCATTGAAACATGCCTGTCACTGCTTGGAATATTAATAAATGAAAAGATACCGTCTGACACATAGAGCAACAACATACAGACCACCAGGAAAAACACTTGCTACAAGTCATGCTATCAGGGTGGAACAGGGACTACTGCAGTCTGGGGGCCCACTGGCAAAAGGGGGCCCTGACAGAAAATAGGAGGCATTGTCATAGATTGTATTACAGTTAAAGTTTTGAGGTATTAGGTCCTGATTTTAGGCAATGACATATGTTATAGGGAAAATTTGGATTGTTAAATGGGCAGCTGTCAAGTTAGGGATTTTTTTCTGGTTGCCCACATTGACTGGAAACTACCCAGTTATTACTGTAAATAGTAGTCAATATTGAGCGACAACCCATATCATAATAAATTCCTATTCCTCTCCTGCTCCCTCTGCCAAACCTTATTTGGCATATTATTTCATAAAGCTTTGTGACTGAAAATAATCTCTTTAAAGGAGAAGTAAAGGTTAAAAGTAAGTAAGCTTTATCAGAAAGGTCTATATAAATACACCAGTAAACCCTCAAAGTAATGCTGCTCTGAGAAACACATCATTTCTTTCCTTTTATTGTGTACACATGGGCTTCTGTACCAGACTTCCTGTTTTCAGCATAAACCTCCAGGGCAGGGCTTGAGCATGCTCAGTTTTCTCCTCTCCCCCTCCCTCCTCCCATCCCTGCTGTAATCTTAGCTCAGAGCTGTATGTGAGCAGGGAGAGACTCAGGCAGGAAGTGATGTCACACCGAGCTTAAATGGCAGCTTCTATCCTAAACAAACAGAGACAGTGTCTAGAGCTGTTTACTCAGGAATGGTAAACCATTCTGCAGAATAAATATAGCAGTCTAGCTTGCACTATTGTGGCTAATCTGTTGGCAATAAACTGTCTTGGAGCTTTCCTTCTCCTTTAATAAAAAAAAAAATTTGATGCAGGGTTGTCAGTCTCTGTATAGAAACAGCTATCTCATGATCTAGGGCCTTGAAAACACAGTTACAAACAATATCTAGACCAAAAAAAATATTTTTAGCTACACTCCAACAACATGAATACAAATATATGTACTATAAATTCATAGAGTAGAGTTACGTTATCACTTTGTCCTGAAAATGTGCTTTCAGATTTTTTAGGGGCTACAGAAGAAACATTTTGCTTTAGCATATTTTCTTTCACAAATGTATTACTATGGATATATGCTGCTCTCTTTTTCTGCTGAGAGTAATATTCAAGTACACCTGATTGGTCAGTCCAATCTAGAATACTGTTGAGGTTAGTATGCAGATACAGAGATATGCTTTTGATGCTCTTCCAAAAACGTTAATAAACAACCATTGTATCTGCAGTAAAATATTAGATTTTAATTTTCTTAACGTCAAGATGGTGCCTTACGCTTAGGCTCATATTTACTAACATGCAAAATTTTTGATTCGGAAAACTCCACCATACGTCTCGCAACTACGTCAGACATGATTTTGTGGCGAATGCGAGTATTAAAATGCGAAACTTCGTCTTGGCAAATGAACACTGACATACTTTTTCGCCACTAAAAATTCCTCAGCTCCAAAGTTTCTTAGCAAATTTTCTCAAATTTTTTTCCTAGCAAAACTTTGTTAACATACTTACACTTACGTCAATTTATATATGGCGGGTCATATGTATGCATTTATTAGTGCTGTTGGTGAAATTGCTGGAAATGGCCACTTATTATTAGATCATAAATATCCAAGGAAGCAATAATAATGACATATGTTTAACAATTACAAATTATAAACATAATCCCAGATTAAAACATGAAAAAACGCCAGCATTTTGACTTTTTTGGAGTACAAAATATGATGTCACTGACCTAATAATTTTGAGGATGTAGGTTCATCTTATCAATTATTCAGGTACAACCAGGCAAAGTAGACTATACACTTTGGTAAATTTGTGGATGAACAATTGTTCAACTGGGCAAAACTGCACAAAACTTCTCTTGTGCTGAGCTTTTTCTCTAGCAAATTGTCTTCTTTGCCTTTCAGTAAATTGACGGTGTCCCTGCAAATTGTCATTTTGACGAATTTTCCCTAATAAAAGGGTACGTTCTCTAGTAAATTTGCTTCTTAGAATCTAAAATCATTTTCTTAAATGAACTTTAATTCTAACAATCTTCTTGTGTAATTACTGAATCACTCTACAGATACTGATGTACTTTGTCAAATAAGACAATTAAGTTAGGCAAACAGTCACTTTCTACCCATCTCCTTGACAGTAGAACCCCCATTTATGCTTCTCAGGGGACCAGAAAAGAATGATGTCAAAAACAGAAAAATGTAGCATTAGAGAAATTCATTATGCATTATATATTGGTGGGGCAAAAAAACTGTTTAAAATGGGGGAAAAGGAATGAAAAATTGAAATTTCACTGTACATATAGTCCAGGTAAATACAGTCTAAAAAGCCCTGATTACTAGTACCCCTGGTATCAGACTTCAGTATTAAATCTGCCAAGTAATAGCCTCCCCTATACCTTTCAGTGAGAACTCAATGCCTGTTAGACCAGGAATGAGCCCAGATAAAGAGGTGTCAAAACAATTACAAATTTGTAGGCACTTGGCTGGTTAGCCAAAGTGGAGAATAAGTGAGGGGTGAGACTAAGTCGTAAACAGAACCAGGCACTGGTCAGGATCAGAATCCGCAGCAGTCAAGGGAGAATCTAAAGGAAGAGTCAAGGAACATGGCAATAATCAGAACCAGGTATCAGATCACAATAAAGAATGTACAGTGTCACCTCACACTGGATTGAGGGCCTATTTATGCAGTGTGTGCATACACAAAAATGTGTCAAAGTGTGCACACATAGAGGTGAATCTGGGCTGCCAGAAATCAAGGTAGGGCACAAATTGATGTGCATGCTCAAATGGCCTGAATTGAGTAATGTGACACCTAGGCATACTTGAGCTGCCTTCAACCAAAAATATTGGTTGTTGGCAGAGAAGAAGCATTGTTGTATATTGGAACAGTTATTCTTAAAGAAGAAGAAAAATTAAAAACATAAGATTAAAATCTCCCTGTGTTTTTACTAATCCCAGGTGTCCCTTGTTCTAACATACAATGGGTGCACTATCAGAACAACACAGTACTAAGTAAGGCTTATTATACTGTTCATGCGCCCCACCCAGGGCAAGAGACACCGACCATTTAAAACATGGTGGTATGGCCACTGTTAAAGTGCCTGGCCATTGTTAAAGGCTAGTGATTTAAATCACTGGGGGCTTCCCAAGCAGTGATTTTCACTTTCTTTTTCCATTTAAATATTTGTTGTTTTTTTGAAAAATATATGTTTAATTGCCTTTGGAATATTGAACAAGAGGAAATTATTTTGCAAGGTCTTCACATATTTTCAATCCATTCCCAGCCATTTCACAATGTGTGCCTTCTTGGCAACAATGAATACATTAGCCATTTTTAATGTGAAATGAGAAAGGCACAGCCTTTGGCAGGAAGTTGTGGCATTAATGTTTTTTTTTTTTGCAATGTATACTGTAGCTGTTGTATAAGAAGAGTAAAGCATAATAATGACAGTAACAATGCCAATTATATTCATTTAGAAGTTGCATGGGAACATAGCTGCTAAACTGAAGAAGTCCTTGAAAAAGACAGTCTATGAGTACAAACGCTTTGTATAACTGTTTGCCCATTAGGAGAACACCATTAAAAAAATAGAAATATAAGGTGCATAGTAATGAGTGCAAAATGAAGAGTTAACACATGATTCTATATAAAATAAGTCACTTTCACCAAATCTATGATATTTAGGAGACCCTTAACATACTATTCTTAAGGACATAATGTGATTCTTTGTTACAGCTTTGCTTTGCTTGCTTTCCCACAGTCGTTAGTTATATTGATTACAGAATGCACATAGTACAGTATAGGAATGTTTACTGTCCATATATCTACTGAACAAAATGTTTATTACATTCTGTTTATTTTTACAACCTAGAGATGGGCTGGAAAATTTTCTTAAAGCGATACTGACACGTTCCTATAAAAATCATAGAAACTTGTTAGTATCAAGTTAGTATCAAATGCTGCACACGGAATCTTTCCCCTCAAAGCCCACTTGCTAAGCAGCCGCCAGCCCCTTGCAAACCTGAGTTCACCCGACCCTCCGACACTGCTAAATGATCTTCAGAACCATTTCAGTGACACTGGGCAGTGCAATCCTTCCATTACGAATGAAAACAGGAATTCAGCTTATGGAATGCTCGCTCCTCCCCCAGCCCAGCGTTACTGAAGCTCTGTTAGTAGTGTCAGCCAGTCTGCTGCACATAGGTTCATGGGGTTGGGGGCGGCTTTGCAGGGAATGATTACGGGCGCAACATTTACGTGATACTGACACGTTCCTATGATTTTTATAGAAACGTGTCAGTATTGCTTTAAAAAACATAGACCCTTTTCAGTTCTGCAGCCATTCATGTTTCCTATATCATGAGCCAGGAAATATACAAGAAACCAGTACTGGGTGGATTGATTTTCTGTTTTTCTACAAAACATTCAAGGGAACCTGTCAACCAGATATAAAAAGGTGTATAATATTTTCAAATTAAACATGAAACACAAATTCTTGTTTATTTATTAAAACATCCATAACTGTTTTAAAAAGCCATATAAACAAACTCACCTGTCAATCATATATTGCCTTTCCCGCCTGTGTATACAGTGCTTAGACATGGACATCCATTCCTCCATTCTGGTCTATAAACTTGATATTGGGGTTATACAGAGCTTGCCTTAATAACAGTGTCCACAAAATGGCAGCTGCCTACTTGCAGTAATTGTAAATTCCAAGATAGAAGGCAACAAAAATGTAAATAATATACATAGTGTAATTTTGCTTAACAATCAAAATAGAAAAGAATTGTGAATTATTTCTTAGGGTGAAAGGTCCTCTTTAAAGCTGTATGTTGCTCACTAGCAGTTCTAGTTGTTTGTTCACTAACTACCTGCCACCCTATAACAGTTACACCCATTTCAGGGGGTCTGTACCTTAGCTAAACCTTCAGAAAATTACAGTCTATCTAGAACATGAAAAATGGGGGCAGGCCCTGTTGGGAGGTTCTCTTGGTTATGCTTATATTCGACATATATACATAGTTACATAGTTAAATTGGGTTGAAAAAAGACAAAGTCAATCAAGTCCAACCCCTCCAAATGAAAACCCAGCATCCATACACACACCCCTCCAAAACTTCACATAAATTATATATACTCTAATTAAAATTCTACATAGTTAATGGCATAATACCGTATGTTTTTTAAAAATAGCTGCATTACAGTAAAATCAGTTCTCAACCTAGTGTCCTCTGGAAGGACACTTAGGGGCAGATTTATCAAGGGTCGAATTTCGAAGTAATGTAAATTTTAGATGGGCGAATGGTTGAAGTTTTAAAGAGACAGTACATGATAAATTTCGATATTCAAATTTTCAAATTTTTTTCAAATTCAAATCGAATTTGGACTATTCCCTAGTCGAAGTACACAAAAATATGTGGTTGAACATTTGATTTCAGGCAGTATATCACTTTTAGAAAGCATGAAAGCTCTGCCCTGTGTTTATAGTATTTGAATAGTGAAGGTGTTACTCTTATGTGTTGCTTGATAAATACAGACCTTACTGTCAATCATGTGTCTTTACTTTTCACATTGTTGTTATGAACCTGCAAGTCTTAATATTTTATGACACATTGTGAACACATGTCTGACTAGCAGAAGTGTAGATGGACTTGCAGGGAGAAGATAATGTGAATATCAGTAGAAGGCATAAAGTCCAGCTGTGTGACCTAGCACAGTTGGAACAGGATGGAGAAAGATGTTATCTTGTCAGTATGTGGTCATCTCACAGTGCAGCTTGATTTATTTTTCTCATGGTTTTTCAAAGATTATTTCTAGCAGAAAATCACAAAAACATTACATCATGTGTAGAGTTTACACAGCAACAAACACCACAAAGCATGTTACTACCTGCATCAGAGCAAGACCAGACCAAAGGCCAGCAAATATCTAATATACCACACGCACAGTTGGGGGCGGGGGTGCAATCAAGGGCTGCTTGTCTAAGGCATATTTCTAATTTGGCCCAGGACTGTCAATACTTCTGCTCTATGGATAAGATCCTGGTTCAATATCTTGCTATCCTTGAGGTTTCAGGTAGGTACATGTTATTTCAGCTGTTGTTAATCCAGCAACAGTACTCTGAGTTCACAAACAGTCCTTACTGGCTCTTTCACTCAGTTTATATTTGGCTCCTTTACATGGTCCTGTATGAGTTCTAGTGTATTAAGTCCTGAGTAGCTGAGGGCTAGACCAATGGCAAAGGTGGCTGTTATAGGCATAAGAAAACACCTAGACTGGAATCCAGTTACTCCCCTGGGGTTTGGGTTTACATGACACCAAGTGCCATTCATGTCATTGCAGGATGAGCACATACAGACTTTTAGAAGTTTATTAACTAAAATCCAAATTTTTTGATTATTTAAATAAAAAAGTCCAACCAAACTAGAATACACTATTTGACCTTATGTATTGTTATTAAGTTCGGGTCGAATCCTGTGAGTTTTATCCTAAATCGCTTGATTTTTTTTGGGCCTTTTCTCGAAAAGCTTGAATTATTCGGATTTTTGCCTAAAAACCCCAAAAAGGTCGGATTTTCAGGCTAATTCCAGTGCAGACTACAGAAACTTCAAAATATTAAAGGGACCTCTGCCATTGACTTATACACTACCTTGGCAGGTCTGAGATGGCGTATTTTCAGATTCAGACTTTTTGCATCATCTGGCTTTAATAAATCTAGAAAAATTTGAGTTAAAAAAAAAAAAAGGAAAAATTTCAGTTTTGCCCCAAAAAGCCTGGCCAGAGTTTAGTAAATAACCCCCTTAATGTAAAAACTAATTTTAAAGGTCTACAGGTTGGGCAACACAGATCTTCTTGCTCTGCTATAGCTACACTCCCCAACTCTTCTTTCCAACAAATTTTACCCACCCCACAAAGCAACTCTGTTAATAATAAATGGTTAATAACAGAGCACTCAGAGGAATATTGTTATTCAAGAGACTCTGCATGGTATTTGCATTTTATTTGGGAAACCTATGAATTAAGTTAGTAGATTCAAGAATATAATGCCATCCCAATGACTCAAAAGAATTGTGTGCAGGAAGTAATATGTGAAGATGCTCTGCTCATCATCTGCCATCAAAATGGAATATTTTTAAATCTAATTGAGAATAATATGAAGAACTCTATGAATGGTTAGAAGATTTCCCTCATAAAAAAATATGAGCTCTTTTGTGTGTGCCTAGAATCAAAGATTCTCCCTATGTATTTTTAATTATTGAAGTCTGGTTTATTCTGATCATTGGATCAACAGATAAACTTTACATGTAAAAAAATGTTTGCAATTTATGACATTCCTGGTCCTGAAGGGAGGTTCAAGAAAAGAGGCGGAAGGTGGGATCAGTCTCCGTAACAGTAATTCAAAAATGTACGTTTTTGGTTTTAATTGCTATAGATAATATAGCTAATAATATAATACAAATCCAACATTGCCACCAATACTGTAAAAAGTCATATAACAGAGAAGATTCATCTGTTGCAAGCTCTCTGTAGAAAATCCTTTCTCACTGATTTGTGTCACACGGAATTTTCTGATATTTTAGAATATCAACCTTTTGCACAATGCCTAGAGTTCCGAAAAAGATGGATGATGTACTCGCAGTATGACAAGTGCCCCTGACTCTGCAGTTTTTAAAAAATTTCAAAGTTTATCTATCCCAAGAGCAATGAATTCTAACACAAGTGATTAGCGTCAATTATGGGCTGACTGCCATTTCAGGACATATCTGCTGGCATCCTTTTTACTCTTACCAATTTTTACCTAATTCTCTATTTTTTTAAACACATTAAACATTTATTGGTCTCAAAATATTAATATTCCTGTGCAAGGTTATTTCATTTTGTTTTTTAAATAAAGCTCTAATTAAAATTACAGCTATTCATGAAGCTCAACTGTCACTATTGGCAGGAAAAAAAAAGCTTAAGCTTTTCACATAGCTCTGTGTATGTTTTCTCAACAGATACAGACACTTCTCTATGTTCTTAGACTGGATCAGAGAAGAATTAAAACCTCTCAAATGACAAGTTTATCCTCTGATCTTTCATACTTCAGAGGGCCAAGAAAGAAGTACTGCAATGTTTCTGATTTTCCAGCTGCACCTTCTTACTGATCATATCACAAAGAAGATAATGGAGTGCTAGTTAATGAGTTCATTCAAATCTGGGTACCCAGCTGACATTTATACAGTCTTTTCCAATTGCAAATAATTATTTGAATCCATAGGGATTCTGTCTTTTAAGGGCAATATACAGCAGCTGTTGCTAACTGATACATAGATTTAAGCTACACTTGCAAGCAAAACATGGTTAACAAAACAGCACAAGGTTTGATAGGGGCTGCCAACATAAATCCAGATAAAAATATTGTTAGCAAGGCTGAAAGAAAGAAAAAAGAACATAAAATTAAAAAGGGGAAACTTGCAACTTTACAATCTTGTCCTGGTGCCTCAACACACTGATTAGCTTCTCCTTGCTTTTATAAATAATTCAAGATAAATTCAGTAAATTTTACAAAGCCGGTCACAGCCGGATGACCAGCAGGTACAGAGACCTATGAACTGGCAAGGAGAGGAGTCAGGTCAGGGTTTAAAGGAGAACCAAAACCTTTATATTAAAATCCCCTACCCCCCTATCCTACATAGACCCCCTCCCTGCTCCCCCCCAGGCTAGGTTTTACCCTCGGTAAATGCCCCTAACTCTTTACTTACCCCTTGTTACAGATTCAGAGCATCCGAGTTTACGGGCGTCATCTTCTTCTCTTCGGTTCTCCTTTAAATAAGGGCTCTCTGCTGGGAGCTCATTAGGGATAGACTGCATCTGCCAGTTAATGCAGAGCAACTGAGTATAATTAACAGCACTAGGGATAGCCATAGGAATCTCAGAACAGGGCAAACCTTTACCTCTAACCTGCCTGAATAGAGAAGAGGTAATAAGACAGGCTGCAATATCTGAGGTGCCTAGTTCAAACTCAAAAGAGGAAAAACACCTTACACACAGATTTCATTCATTTTAGTGAAACCACACTTGCGACTGCAATTGTAAATGAGCTCTAATGATTCTGCATGATCATTAAGACCAAGGCAAAATGTGCCAATAAAAGTTTTTTGTAGGCTAATGTAAGCTTTTTTTCCCCAGTTCTTTCTTTGGACTACAATATTTGAAATTACTTCTACATGGAATGTAATAGATACATTAAGAGCAAGATCTTTCATGCAGAATTCAAGATGGGGTTGTATCAGACAAAGACCCTTAGTATGCTTCAGCAGAATTAGATTTCAAACTCAAGTTATCCACATTCAGACATACAGAGAAAACTGTTCAGATAGTCAAATAATCGGTGCTGCAAAACAAAGCAAAGGGAGGTGTTGCTTACATGCTGCAATAAAGAAAACAAAGGTATTGAACCGCTGCTTAAACTGTACTGCATCCATTAGGGTGAAGACACACAGAACTACTAGTAGCAGCTTCTTGCCACGACGACAAAATAGACAATCAGAGCCGGGCCACGCTGGCCAGGCACCCTATGCAAGCCGGCCAGTCACGGCACCGGCTTAGTGTGCGCATGCGCGAATGGCTGCTCGTGTGCGCATGCGCAAATTGCCACTTGCGTACGCATGCGCTGATTAGATTCTTGCGCATGCGCACAGGCGCAAAAATACCACAGATAGTCGGGCAGAGAAGGGAACCGGACTAGAGGTAGGTGACAGAGGCGGTACGTGCCTGGCCCCCCCCCAGCTTTGGAGCTTTTGCATCGCCACTTGTAACGTTCATCTGGGCGACACTCGTGAAGGTTTTTATCGGCTGCAGGTATTTTCTCTTATGCGCCGGCTTTGGGGAAGCAGTGAGCGGAGGGGAATAGCGTTCTCCTTCAGTGGCTGCACGCCGATGTGCGTTTCACCGTCCTCAGCTTCGTCAGGGCGATAAAAACCTTCACAAGTGTCGCCCAGATGAGCGTTACAAGTGGCGATGCAAACACTCCGCAAAATGGACAAAATGCGAGGCGCAGTCCATAGTGCCCACAACCGGGAGTAGTTCACTGCAGCATTCATGAAGCGTTGGAAAGATGACTGCTAAAAGTGGCAGTAATAGAAATTGGCAATTCGAAGAATTTAACAGTGGCAGAAGGAAGGAATAAACGGAGTTAGCGTTCCCTCATTGTTTTTCTTAACTGATCACTTGGAAAATTTATGAACTCATTTGGGACACTAACAAACTAATTAATTAAGGAATCAATATGTCCATAACACCAGGTCTATAACCGATGAATTAAATACGAACTAATCATGAACTTTAACAATATTGATCAACAGTTCCAGTAATCAAATCCAATATGAACTAATGCACCTTACTAACACTGATTAACTGTGACACCATTTTAAGCTTCAAATTAATGCACTTTATTAATATATTTGGTTTTTTGCATATGTGTAAATTAAAGATAATTAATTTGTATTGATGTATGTGGTTTTAACTAATTGAATCAGGTGGCTGTGAGAATAATTGTAATGTAATATAATAAATAAAATTTAGAGATACTTTTTAATATTCATGAAGTTCTAATTTCTTTATCTCCTGCACCACCCAAATAATAGGGTTGAGTAGTCTGGTTAATATATTAGAGAGTGCTGTACCATTATTTATATTTCTAATTAACAAGTGAACAGTAAATGCTTCCTACTGATTGGTTACAATGGGTTACAACTCCTAGGCAAACATAGTGCCTTCTATTACATAACCCCCTAAGTACGTTGTAGCAGAAGCAAATCTAAGTATTGTCTATGATAGGGTATTTTTTGTCATTTTGTAGCCTTGACAAGGAGCTGCTACTATTAGCTCAGTGTGTCTTAACCCTTACAGGTCACCCATTACATCTATTAGTTATTCCATTGGGTCTTGGCAAAATGAAACTTCAGATAAAGCTGCACAGATTAATTAAATACTATAAATGGGCTGCCAACCATTAAATACTTTATGAGATCTGGTCATGATCCAAAATCATATCTGGTACAAATGGATGATGGTTGTGTATACATGATGGGGCCCATTCACTAAGCTCGAGTGAAGGAAGAGGGAAAAAAAATGTGATTTTCGAATGGTTTTTTTGGCTACTTTGACCTTAGTCTACGACCTTCGACTTCGAATTGAACGATTCGAACTAAAAATCGTTTGAATATTCGACCATTCGATAATCGAAGTACTGTCTCTTTAAAAATTTCTTTAACCCCCTAGTTCGCCATCTAAAACCTACCAAGGCCAATGTTAGCCTATGGAGAAGGTCTCCATAGGCTTTCCAAGGTTTTTCTGATCAAAGGATAATCCTTCGATCGATGGATTAAAATCCTTTTTTTTTTACTCGAATAACTTCAAAAGTACTCACAATTTGAATGGGAGGTTATTTATGAAAAAACTTGAACGTCTAATATGACAATAAATACTTTCATTCATCCAGGTCATGGGTATATCTAGTAAAAATAAGTCTAAAACAACTGGACTTGCTGTGTAATCATTCAAGACATTTCACTACTCATCTGAGCAGCTTCTTCAGTTCAACTGACTTTTATGGGAAGTCCTCTGCATATAAACTCTTCCACTAATCCAATCACAATGGCAATTGTAATTCTTCAAATAGGTGACACTTGAAACTCACAGAGGTGTGATTCTGTTGGGTTACTGTGATAGGATTACCAAGGTATCATGCAACTCCTAGAAATAGGTGTTATTTGTGAGAGTTGCATGAATGGATGTGTGAAGTGTTCTGAAACCACATGGGTACAGATGTTAGAACAGCATTGTATGTAGCAGACAGGTGGTGCATCTGTTCAGGGCTGGTTTCTCCACCTTGACATGAATTACCTCTTTCAAACCAGCGGTCTTCTTTATTCAAGATTTGGACATTTTTGGACCTTGGGACTACACTATTTGGACAAATGCTTTTAAATTTGAATTTGTGAGTTGTGACGCAAAACAAATCAAAAATTAGAATTCAAATTTACCATTTGAGACCTAATAAATCTGCCCCCATGTGTACAGCCACAGTGTACCATGGAACATAAATATATTTGCTTTAAATATCATGTTAAAAAAGCATAATGGATTGCAGTTTGCTCATGAATGTTTTAAAATTAGGTTAGAAACTACAATATGTGTATGTTATACATAGCACTGGACACAACCCTTCATGTTATTTTTAACAGTAGACATATACATGCATGCTCTAATTAGCAGTGAACATAACTCTACACATTACACTTAGCAGTGTACAGACTTTGCAGGTTATACAGTACATGGCAGTAGACAATATCGCATTGCCATGCATAATATATCTGCATATTACAGTATATATATATATATATATATATATATATATATATATAGATATATATATATATATAGATATATATATATATATATATATATATATATATTGCATATTGTAGCTGACACTGTGTAGTATAAAAATGACATCATTCTTGCAAAGTCTGTACAATTTTTTTATATCATACATCCTTTTAAAGAACAAGAATATAGAACAGTGCACAATGCAAGGTTATAGCTATAGATTCTTTATAGAACATCACACAAAGCCTGTGGTAGCTGGTCAAGGCCTGCTAATTTTCTGAATTCCTTACAATATTATTCTCTAAAAAAGAATTCAATGTCACCTGCAAATGGCCTAAAATGAAAAAATACTTTATCCAACACTCAGGGGCAGTTTTATCAAGGGTCGAAGTGAATTTGAGGGAATTTTTGAAGTAAAAAAAATTCAAAATTCAAAGTAGTTTTTTGGATCCTTCGAATATGATACTACGACTTCGAATTTACTTTGACTTTGATTCAAAGTAAAATTGTTCGAATAATCGACCATTCGATAATTTAAGTGCTATATATAGCCTATGGGGGACCTTCTAATGCATTTTTCTACGTTTTTTGTAGTCGAAGCAAAATCGTTTGTTCGATCGCTGAAATCGTTCGAGTTCGATTCAAGCGATTTAATCGTTCAAACGAGCGATTTTACTTCGACCGCAAAACGTTCACATTTGGAAATTCGACCTTTGATAAATCTGCCCCTCAGTAGTACTACAATACAGTATAATGTTTATTTTAACCAGGGGCCAAGAAACCTCCACTGTGTTAACATTTTCAGACCAATTTGTTTTAAAAGTAATACTGACGCTGGATAAATTCGTACACTTGTAATTGAAACTTGGAAGTTTTTTCAACCTGAAATAGTAGTAAATAAGCCAAATTTGTGGATGGGAGTTAGGAGTTATTTTTTTAAAATAACCTACTAAAAGTTACCTATAGGTCATGTTGGTTGTTTTTTTCTGATAGATTTGCTTGTGTATTTGTTACTTGAAGTTCCTGGAAAGGAACATGTGGGATCAGATAGGTAATGTAAAGGCACTGGGCAAATACACAAATACAGTATTTGGGCAAAATATAATATAATAGCATGCAAGGACCATGTTAAGATTTTAAAAAAAGGTTTCATTTCTGGTGTCAGAAATTAGTAATTTAAGGAGTAATAAAACAATCCAATAATAATTTGTATACCTGGTGCCACACATAGACTTTGTTAAATATGTTTATAGGTAACTATAAGTCATCCTATAAGTTCAAAACATGTAGGGAAACACCCAAGTGTCCTTAGAAAAATGTAAATTAGTTTTATTGGTTGAATAAATTGTTTTCTTGAATTTTTTTGGTCGCAAAATTCTATAGTGTCTTGTTGGATAATCAGGTAAATGTGTTTCTACTTCTAACTATGAGTGCTAGTTTTAAGAAACATTACTCATCTGACAGAAAAATGCATGTTGACAGTTGTTATGAAAATAATGTCAGTTTTCTTTTTTTGAAATGTTTGTAAGTCAAGGATGAGAGGCCAGAAGTGGCGTTTTCCAACAGCTACAGTAGAAACGTTCTGTAACAAATCATGCCATTATTTGTATCCCAGAGTATTTGACATTTTGAGACATATGGTAGAAAATGACAAATGCAATCAGAGTTTATATAATTTAATTAATCTACAGATTTTGAAATTGAATTAATCAATATACCTAAATGTTAATTATTGCTGCAACTAAAAAAAAAGTAATAGTTCCATATTAATTTACATTAAATTGGTGTGTGGAGATTTATGCATTAATTATACAAAATAGCTGGTATTTCAGCATGGCACTAACGATGAATATCACTCATGACCACCCAACCTGGTTGCCATTTGGTAGATGTCGGTTTTGCAGGGTTGATTGTGTGCATAACAATATGAAACTCAGAGTATAATTAAGTATAATTCCACTAATCAAATACATTTGAATATAATCATTTACTACTACTGCAGCTGAACCCCTTTCAGTATTTCAGTTACATCTAAAAACCTTCAAAGCATGACAAAAATAAAAGGTTTAAACCAATCAATCATTATTGCAAGTAAGTAAAAACAACATTAAATTGTCCTATTCCTGGAAACTCTGCAAATATTCTTTTTTATATGTTTTTATTAGAATATAAAATACATTTATAGGAAGCTGAGTATGTATTGGCTTGGCATTAGGAAGGACAAAAGGGGGTTGCATAAAATATACAAGAAAAGTTACAAGTTCAGCTATGGCCAAATTAGCTACAAACATAAAGGGCATCAATGCACATTCCCTGGCCCCAGGGGTTTGCAGTTATGAGCATATAAAAATGGTCAAGCCAGAAAACTGACCTATTCGGCCAAAAAAAAAACTTAGATTTAATTTCGGTTGACCTTTGACCTTTCGAATTTCAACGTTTTTCAAATTCGAAATTCAACCCTTGATAAATCTGCCCCTCAGTAAGGGTATACAAAATTCTATATGCGCTCCATAGTATTGTGCTAAGTTGCATACATTTGCGCTGTCATTTACTTTACATTCCTACTCTGCCTTGGCCACAAGGAGTTCATTAACTAGTATGTTTTAAAATAGACAAGTGGCCTTAATATACAGTATATACTATTCCATTACAAAACTTCAGCACACATATTGCCTTTTGCCCTTTTATGTATTTATCTTTCGTTATGTTTGTGGGAGTTTTATTTTATAATTATGCCCAATGAAAAAACATAGAGCATTATCTTAGAGAGAGAGATCAGGTCAATCATTATGATTATGACATTCGAGGTCTCAGAGGAAGTGTTCTATCACGAAACGCGTCAGACCTCAGACGCTAAGTATGAATAATATGTTGTTTAAATAAAGTATATCATTTTACGTTCTGTTCTGGAGACAAGGAATTTATTCGGAAACCCAGGAGTGCGCTGCGTCTACACCACTAATTTATGATTATGACACCCTAAAATAGATAAAACAATACAAACTTACATGGACTCCTAAAAATGTTGGCATTTATATTCTAGGGGAGCTAAAATCTAGCTTGTTTTTTTAACTACAGCATTCAGCATATAGCTAAAAACAGTGCATCTCACTGTGGGTTACTTTCTGCTTTTTGCAAAGGCAATCAATAGGGGTAGGTTAGTGCCATTGCCTTAAAGTGATACTGTGAATTGAAACTCAATTTTTTCAAGTTTTGTAAACTCCAAAAATGTGAGGGCTTTTTTAATCCACTTTTTTTCTACTGGAAACATGAGTAAATAAGTCAAATTTGTGGATAGCAGTTAAGTCGCGTTTGTTTATGGTAAAATATGAAAAACAAATACAGTTTAATAAATAACTCCCTAAAAGTTGCCTATAGGTCATGTCTGATACAGTATCAAACATGTGTATTATGGCTGAACTAAATCCAGGGTACCTTCATATCAATTTGAGATTATCCAACCAGCATACATAAACCATGATATAGTACTTTGAATCATACAACTTTATTATTATGTGTATGGACAGGTTTAAAGTGGACTTGTGATTGAGGACCACTGCCCTTACTGTACTGTGGTTCAATAATACAGTATTTATGTATGGGCTGAAGTAGTGGGTCTTTAGAATGGGGGAGAGAGGTGGGGCCCTCTCATTTCTGGGCAGGCAACAAACTTCCACACACCAAAAGGTATTATATCAGAACACATATTTATTTCTTCAAAGGAACTGTGTTCTGAAAAAAGGTTAAGATTTGCTTGTTTGCATCCTATGATACACTTTTGGGAAGGCAAATAGCCTCAATGTCAATTTGGAATTAAGAGCTGCAGACTTGACCCTAAATTGAATGCTACTTGTATTAGGGAGAGCTCAATTCAATAGAGGTGGACGTGGAAAGGCATGAGGTGTCCCTCCTCCTGACCTTTAACTTGTTCGCCATTCAGAAAAAAATGTCCATTGACTACTAAATGACTCCTAAAAATGTGGCAAAAACACATCCATTGACTCCAATGTATTTTGCATAAATTACTACTACATAATTTGCTGCAGTTTCACTCATTTAGACTGTAGGTCTGAATGAACAGAACACTGGGGCAGTGACCATACATATAGCCTGTAGGCTACCATACTGGATGATCTAGTGTAGGGCAACTTTTATTCTAACTAATCTGATGGTTAGTGATGGGCGAATAAATTTGCCAGGCGTGAATTTGCGGTGAATTTCTGAGTTTTGCGACCGCCAAATGAATTTGCATAACTGCATTAAAATGCAGGGAAACGGGAAAATCTGCTGCATCAAAAAAATCTGAATATTTGTGTGCATAAAAATGCATAAAAATGCAGAATAATTGTGTGCATAAAAATTTTCGCACGTCAAAATTATTCAGACGCTCATTGACTTTAATACATTTGCACAATATAGGCGCGCGTCTAAAAATTAACGCGGGCGTCGAAATTGACACGCGTCACAATAATTTTGAGGCCCGTTGACTTCAATTAGTTTCGTAAATTTATCACCGACAAAATTGCCCATCTGAAACTATCTTTTGAGTGCACCTTTTGCTCCTGGCCATAATTAAATATAAGAGGGGAGGTAAATGAGTGTGTGTAACACACAAAGGAAGCACTATATGTAGGGCAGGTGATAACTACAGGTCTTCTTAGGGGCATATTTATTACACTGTGTAAAAAACAGCAGGATAATACAACACACATCGCCAGGCTTCAGCACATAAAAAAACTGCGTAAAGAACAGCATCAAATATTTACGTGTTTTTTCTTGGAGTGACTTTTGCTGGAACCAATATAAAGTAACAGTGTCAAATCTGGAGTAAATAGATAGGCTGTGCATGTATAAAATGTATTGTAGAGCATATATATAACATAATATACAGAACACAACTTCCTGCTGCAGCTCTCTAACTCTTAGTTAGTCAGCGGCTTGAAGGTGGAGGGCCACATGGGACATACTTGATTGAACCAAAGCATGCATAATCAGATTCAAAAGCTGTTATGACTCATGTGAACGCCCTCAGGTCACTGATTGGTTACTGACTAACTAATCAGAGAGCAGCAAAGCAGGAAGTAGCGTTCTGGCTATTATGTCACGCCAGCTTTTATACATTACATTTTTGACTAACTATATTGAAAACAAAACAAACATTTTTTTTATTTTGCACAGCTTATCTATTTACCCAGTTTTTATTTTTACATTGAACAATTTATTTAAAGCAAACTGGGTCAGCATATTGGGTCTAGTTGCATATATAGGCTCAAGTATCTTTCTAAACAGCATTAGCAGCCTAATATTGTGCTTTGCACTAGCAATTGAATTTGTAAATTATCCATAGTACCTTCTTTATTCACATTTTTAAATGAACTATTATTTCAAACACGTACAGTTTAAAATTAAACCATCTCATGGTGCACTAATTTAAATTATTACCATCTGTGTTTGTAAGGCTCTAGGAGACCAACATTTGTTTTGAGAAATCTAACCAATACCTCAGAGTTTTCTTTGTCATCCACAACTCCTTTAGTTATGCGCCTATTAACACCTGATAATATGTCTCCTACACAGAGTTGCTTCCTGTATGAAAGGAAATTACAGTATAAAACATATCCTTTTTTTAATAATGGAATAAAGCGCAAGCATGAGAAAAATTTAATTTCACAGCAATTCTTTTACGAATTGCATTCTTTATAGAGCTTGTACAAACAAACTAATGGGACCCAGGAACCAAAACATCAAATGCTGTAAATCTACAGTTCTCTCCATTTACATCCTGTCATCAATCTTACTCCTGTATGCAACCCTTCTATATTGCTATTAAAACATGTAATTTATTATGTACACAAGGCTATTCAAGAACACCCAGCACTGAATTAAAAATTGTACACAATGCTAAATTAATTGCCAGGTCACCATGGCACAAGGATATCACTTGGGGTCTAGAAAGACATCTTGAGAACACTTAGATGAAGTCTTTTGTGAGCATGATCCTTTAATCATTAGTTTATGATAGTTTCTTGTTTATGATTTGCTTCTAGTACCACTATTCTTTTTATTTTTTATTATTGAGCATTTCTTCAGAAAATGTTAGTGCTATATGATTATAGAATAGCTAAGGTGTTGAGGTCTTTCATATCTGACACAGATCGATAAATTAAAAATATTAAGATTATAACATTTAAATGATATACCATGTAGTAATTAAAATGTTGCTGCATTACCATTTCACAGTCTCGAAAAATTGTCTGACCATACAGTAAAAGGAGTCACACTCATCCTTCGGTTAAACAGTTTCTGTATTGCAAGTTTTCTCCTTCTTAACATACCTTTTCGACTGGATATTGAATTGCTATAGGAAATATTATACAGAAATATGTAAAATGAAGCACAATAACCAATTGTTGGTGATTTAAAGGGAAACCCCAATGAATGGGCAGGATGATGGTGAGTCCTTCAGGCAGGGAGCAATAAGGAACTAAACAGGGGTTAGGCTGGGCAAAGGAACAGGATAGACTAGAGCAGAATAGAGTGGGCAGAGAAGCAAATCAGATTCATGTTCTACCCATGTACTAAAGGATAATTTGATCTAATTTACTTTGGTCAACAGTGAGGCTCATTTTTCACCACTGGTGAAATTTTACCTGGCCAGTACCCATGGTACACAATACATTTCTTTTTACCTGGCTGTAAAAGCTAATTATTGATTAGTTGCTATGTGTTACTGTCCAGTGTCGATAAATGAGCCCCAGAATTTATTTAAAGAAGTAACCATAAAAAGCATATCACATAGCTGTCCAATTACAGGTCTACAAACTGGATGCATTACTACAGTTGATTCTGATTCCAAGTCTCCAACTTGGTGTCATATATTTCATTGCACAACATCAAACTTTTAATTTAAATCGCTCAACCAGCATATTTAAAAGATAATAAAAGAGTATAGGTACCATTTAATTAAAAGTTCCATTTAATTAAAGGGTAGCATTTGTCAAAGTATTGAAAGCAAACTTCTCATTGGGTGGTACTGATTACTAAACCTGGATCATTTTGCCCAGCCAGTGTGTTCTCACTGAACAGTCTGTCCTTCACCAGACTTGCAGTTTCCCCTCAGTGCTACAAGCAGGTTCTTTATTTACCCTTTACCTTGGCACAACAGCTCTTGAAGAGCCTTGGCCTTTTTAATGATTCTGCCCCATTGTACACAATCTTGTACCTTGTTTCTCCATCTTCTTACTCAGAGTTCCCTCAGATCAGCCTCTACTTCATTCAGCCATCTTTTTCTTTATTCTTCATCCAGCACTTCTACTACCTTGTGGATTGCTATTTATTAGTTGCTTCAGGGTCCTGCTGCTTTCCAACCTTTCCATATCTCCTAACCACTGCAGTCTACGAATTTTCACTTCCTTCACTATATCTAAATTGTTATATAGATCCATGACCTCAGCATTAGTCCTTATTCTCCCTAGGTTTCTAGCAATTAGAACAATGTCATCAGCATAAGCTAAGCATTGTGACATTTTGTTGAATATATGTCCACCTGGATCTATATTTAGCTTTCTCACTACAGATACTAATGTTAAAATAAATAAAATTGCTGACAAGACATTCCCATCTCTGAGTCCTTGGTTTATACAAAATTCCTTGGACAGCTATCTTTGTTTCCTTAGTTTAACTTTGGTCTCTTGAAGTGTCATATTAGGTTCTGAACGTCTTTGGTATTTTAAACTCTTCTAGTATCTTTTTAATACTGCCTCTATCCACCCTAACAGCCTTTTTATAGTCTACAAAGAATTGATACAAAGTTATATCATACTCATTACATTTTTCATGTATAATTCTTAATGAAAAAGGTGATCAGTGGTGGATCAGTCCTTCCTAAAACCAGCTTGATAATCTCCAACATTTCCTTCTACAAATTTTGCCATCTTCATTGCCACTACAGATTTTGTTTTTGTATGCAACATTCAAAAACGTTAATCCTCTGTAGTGCTTATTTTTGTAGTTTTAGCTTTCTTTTTATGTACTGGGTATATCTTATGCCAATCTTACATTCTTGATGCATATGTGTCTGTCTCCATATATGCTGAATTAGTTCATTCATCTGTTTAATTATCATATTTCAGGAGTTCATCTTCTCACTATGCTCTGTTATTCATCATTGATTTTATTGTTTTTAAATCTCTTCTAATGTTGGTTCTTCTACATTACTGTCTTCACTCTCTGTAATTATATATACCTTTTCCTCTATATTTTCTACCTTCTCCACATTATTATTGAGAAGTTCTTCAAAATATTCAGCCAATCTTTCTATAACCTTACTTTCATCAACAATCATACCATTTTTGCTTTGCCGATACCTTCTTTGTATTCAATTTACTTCTCTTCTTTTCGTTATTTGTTAATCATAGATTCATAGATTTATATCTTTTCCTAGTAATCTCACTTGTTTTAAGTTTTTCAATATCAAATTTATTTTGTTTTTGTCATTTCATAATTTTTTTGGTCTTTACTTAAGCCTTCCAAGGTAATGATCGGTATCCATATAGGCACATCGAAAACGACAAACATCAATAATGTCAATTCCATGACATCTATCAATAGGTGGTTGATTTGGTTCTCTATTCTGTTGTCTGGTGTTCTCCATGTTATTTTCTGTTCCTTCGTGTGGGGGAAATAAATACTACTCACTGTCATGTTCATTCCTGTTGCAAAATCAGTCTATTACCATTATCATTTGTTACTTCATGGGCGCATTCAGTTGCAATCTTCAGTATAAATGCTTGTTCCTTGCCAATATGTGCATTCATATCTCCCAAAAGGATTTTAACAGCATGTATTGGCAGTTTTACAATTATCTATTCATGTTTTTCATAAAAGGAATCTTTGCTTTCATCATCCTCCTCTTCGGTATGTGCATGCACACAGATTAATGTTAAGTTGAACACTGAGGCTTTGATTCTTATTGTACGTAGTCCCTTTATAGTCTGTAAAACACAGTGAGTGGCACAGATAAACCCACTAATCTTTATGTTGTTCTGCAAATACAAAACTTGCCTTGAGCCTTTTTAGTTTTAAATTTCTTTTGTTTTTTAATACATATTCAGCATTTGCTTAACAGCTTAAAAAATTGTTAACTTATTGCCCAAATGAAGTTTCAAATCAGAGAATACAAAACTTAAGAAGAATTTAGATACAACAAATTCCTAAATTTGTAGACAGATAATAAGAGGATCGCTCCTTGTAACTTTAAGAGGAAGTTAGCTCTTGTAACTTTAAGGGGAAAACCCGGAAATTCGGCTCTGCTAGTGCAGAGAGTGCTATGGCGCTCAATGCACTAGCGATGCTGCCCCCCTTGGACCCGCTCCAATGCTGCATTTAAACGCGGAACGGGAGAGGGGTGCGGCATCTGGACTACTGCCTCAGGCGGCAGCAGCCCCAAGATCGCCCTTGAAGAGGGGGAAAAATTATAGTTGCTGTTATATTGTGGAACAAAACTACTTATTGTAAACAAAAAGAAATGTTGTACATATGGGGCAGATTTATCAAAATGTGAGGTTAGAACTCACCACAGAAAAACACACTCACTTTCTATTCATTTTTAGTATTTATCAGTGAAGTTCACTGCTTTTAAAAATCCCATAGGAATGAATAGAAAGTGAGTTTTTCTGTAGTGAATTCTAATCTTACATTTTGATAAATTCACATTCACTAAATCCACAAATGTTATGAAATGTATTAAAAAATCTGAATGTAAAAAGTATGTACAAAAAAAGAGCTGAACAATTAAAAAAAATACGAATACCTTTAAAACCTCTCTAAAATTTCAAGTTTTTTAGCAAATTTCTAGTGAAAAAAATATCTGAAAACGTTTAAAAGTCCACATTGATTAAAAAAAGGTCCAATAAGATCAGTGCATCTCTCATTGACTTCTATAGCACCTTGACAACTTTTACTTGGCAAATTTTTGTTTTAGAGGTTTTTATAGTTTTTACACTTTATTAAAATCTGAATTTTTCAGATTTTTTTTTTTTTTTTTTTTAGAAAAAAACAGTCCAAACAACCTAGAATCCACGATTTACCCTTATTTACCAATAAAAAAAGCAGCTTTTTGGGATTGCCCGAAAACCACGAAAAATTTTAGTTTTCGTGGGAAAACTAGCAACAAACCCCTAAAAACTCCAAACATTTTGTGAGGGTTAAAACATCTTCAAATGGTTAAGTGGACATCTACCATTGACTTTTATATGAATTCCGCAGGTTTTAGTTGGCGTATTTTCGGATTCGATTTGGAACAGCTTTGGGGCATAATAAATTGTGATAAAAATCATCTTTTTTTTTTTATAGAGACTTTTTTGTGTTTTGAGCGTCAATTTTAGAGCTTTTTCAAAATATAGGAAAACCAATATTTTTTTTGTAGTCGCCAAATATACTATGTAGAATATTTGGAGACTACATATTGACTATTGTTTGATATATTAATGTAATGTATTGTTCTACTGTACAGTACAATAAGCACAAGTGGCACTTTATAAATATACAATACATATACTGTAGTGCATTATAAATGTAAATAATGTAAATGTAGCAGATTGATGTCTGAATTGTATTTTTTATTGAGGTATCCATTTGTCTGTGAATTTTTGCAACAAAACACACACTGCCATCTACTGGAAAGTTATAATATTGCTTTACTTCAATAGCTTTACTGCATAATTATAAAATCCTGTAAGAATAATATTGATGCTTACCTTTCTATACCAGTTTCTTTTAAAGGAAACAGTTGTACAATCAACACTGAGGGGGCACAGAAGTTTTCTATTATAGCAAAAATTTAAATTTGAGCTCAACCACGATTACAAACGTGGATCCAAAATTATACGTGTGGGAAAAGTCTCAACAAAAATTGTGTGACAATTGGAATTGTGCGACTTTTTCGAACTGTTGCTTAAAAAAACTCAAATTTATCGCATTATTTAACAAAAAACACAATTTTTCCAGATTATCAAACGCAAACCAGTGTCTAACAGCCCGAAACTGTTGACAATCATGAAGGCAAAAAACACGTTCCAATTGTAAAAGGGACCATCTGCCATTGATTTTTTTTTACATGACAGGTTTTAGCTGGAGTATTTTTGGATTAAAAATTCTAGAAGTTTTGGAGTATAATAAATTAGAATTTTTGTTCCCTCTAAAATTTGAATTTTCCCTCTGAAAAACTCAACCAGAAAAACTCGAGGCTTAATAATTAGGCCCCCTAATGTTGTCTCTTGACTCATATACCAAAACATGTTTTTCTAAAGCACACCACTTACTTTCTTTCCATAGGGTGCATTCAACTCCTCAGGCTACTTCCAAGCCTATTCCTCATACATGAATTCCCATAGGGAGGAAGCACACCAGACACTTGGCTTTGCCTTTTAGAACATTTATTCCAGCTGAGCTGGCACAAGCTTTCGGGGTCAACCCCTTCCTCAGGTGAAAAGTGTGCTTCCTCCCTATGGGAAGTCTCTTGACTCATATCTGGTGCTTTACCTTCCATCCCTTATCCTTGATGTGTTAACAGATTCCACCTGCAATCAAAAGTTAATCCAGTTATTAAAATTATTACACTGTGCATGAACACAATGAAAAAGTGCACAATTCCTTGTGCTCCTAGAAAGAAAAGCAAAAATGATGCTGTAAGCATAGGGGAGAGAGGTGGGCAGTACATGGGTGTTCCCTGGAATGCCATTCACTTGCACATCATTCTCGAAACACAGTTTGGTGCACTGGAGTGTCAAGGTATTAGGGAGACCCAAACTTAACACTTGCTAATTTATTAGGCATTAATTAAAAACTAAGTGTGTTCTACACTAAAATAATTTTACTATGTACATTATTACTTACTCAAGCTATATTATGTATATTAGGCAAACTGCTTCATTTTTAGTACAGATTTGCTTGATTGATTGATTGATTCAAGCAAGGCCAGTGAAAAATAGCAATATCAAAAAAAAAAAAAGCTGCAATTAAACCCACATTTCACTGCATTAACCCCAGACATGCCAATAAGATCACTGAGAAGATAGATGAACACTGAATTAACTACACACGTCAGTGAGATTATGGCAGAAATTCTTGTGTGCTAACAACCAACATACCAGTAAACTGCAGTATCTACAAAGGACTTTTTCAGTTTAGAACATCATCTTTCTTCCATTCTCGTTTTCCTATGAAGTAGATGTGGACATCAAATCAACAATTTTCTCTGCAATGTTTTCCAGGTATATCAGATATTTGAGTACCTTCCTGTTGCATTTCATACTGTACTCATTTGTACTCATAACAGATTCCAAGGGATAAACTGAGTATCAACTTATTACTCTGAGTGCAGGATTCAAGTTAAGTCCCATTCCACGAGGAAAGGAGCAGACATACTGCCTGTTATAGTGAGGACATACACTGCTACTGGGACCTATGTCATGGATTTTGTATAGTTCAACAACACCTTTTTATGACAGCGAGTGTTCTATATCCAGTCAGTGCTGTGACAGTTTGCTCTGTATTCTTTATAATCATCAGAAAACATAATACAAGCAAGAGTGCCCAGTATCAGGGTTAGGAATATATTTATGAGGTATATGAATACCATAATGTCCATAACTTTGCCTGTTGAGATTCAGTAAATTATTTAGGCTGCACAAGGTAAATCATCTTTACTCCCCTAATATAAAATAAGCTATTAATTTATTTGTTGAAGTCAGTGCCATTGACTGACCAATATCTTAAAGGGCACCAATCATAATAAAAAAATGATTCCTCACTGAAGGTGTTGTCAACAGGGCCTGGGAAATAGTTATAATTTTGCGGATACCACCCCTTGCCTTTAACTTCACGCACTTTCTCGCATAAAGTGAATGGGAAAACGTGCATCAGAATGCAATTTTATTTCCTGCCCGAAACATAGGGACAGAGGAAATATGTGGATATAGCAAAATCATAAAATGTCAATAATATTAATGAGCAGATTTAATAAAAGTCGTACTTGGAAATCCAGAATTACTTTTTCTCCCATTTATCAATTTTTGACAGATAGGAAAACAAAAGCTGATGGCAGCTTCCATTTTTCTGAAGAGTTCAACTGTTTTAAGCAGTTTAATAATTAATACAATTATTTCCTGTCTGGAACAAATGGTTTTTTTTCCAAAGCAGTAATGATACCAATCATTTACAAATTAGCCCAACTATGAGGAACTTATACGCAGCTACAAATTTGACTGTAAGAACATTTACAGAAAGGGTTTTCACCAGAAATGTTATGATTTTTACTCACTTTCAGGTAATCTTAGTCCTAAAAGCAGTTTTCAGATGGTAGGATGGAATATTTTTATTGGCTCATTACAAAAGACAATTTTTAGATGCATGCTACCTAAACATGTAGATCTCTACTGTAGATATTGTATGATTCTCTAAAACCTGCGCATGAACGTTAGCATTTTGATATACAAGGATAACTGTGTATCCAGAAAAGGACACAAAACACACAGCTATTATAGCTGAAGCACAGAGTTCCTACAAAGAGGTCATAAAATATATTTTTTAATAAATGTTTTTAGAAAATGTGGTTTTATGCATGACCAACAATGATTGAAAAAAATAAAAACATTTTTGTATCTTTGCTGTTATTATTCTCCAAATTATATTTGTGGTGTCCTTTCCTGCTGCATCTTGTGCAAGTCCCTGGCCTTGTTTTTGAAATATTCTGCCTTTTCATCATTTTTTGTCACTCCGTCGCCGAGTTTGTACATGCGGCTAGAATTTGCACAACCCCATACATGCCCCAGATTGCAGGCTTTCTCAGAAAAATGCAAAGCCATGTTCATGTCCTTGGGGATTCCTTGAGCTCCTTGTAAGTATATGGCACTGAGGTTAAAACAGCTTGCTGCAAAGTTGCCATCACAGGCTTTGATATAATAATCTCTGGCTTTTAAAGCATCAGGTTTCTCATCATTCACTCGTCCATCATGAGCTAATAATCCAACATTATGGCAGGAATCAATGGACTTTTTCCCACCTTTGTTACATGATTTCAAGAAACAACTGTATGCGGCCTTCAGATCTACTGGTAGCCCACCTAGAAGCAAAGAAAACACATATATCATAAAAATATATTTTCCAAATTATAGTAGGGATGCACAAAATCCATAGTTTGAATTTTTTGGTCCAATAAAAATATTCCATCAAACCCAGTCCAAATTTTAATCTGCATATTTATATTTAGCAAAATGAAAAGTTAACATTAACTGTTGGTTTGGACCAGGATCAAACGTTACCAAGTAATTTGCAATCCCTGTAGGACAACATGGTATCTGGAAACTTTAACGTCAGTGATGTAGGTTCTACACTGAAACATTTATACCTACATTTTAAATATTTGGTGCGACTAAAGTCTAAAATGAATATGGCTAGAAATGCCATATTTTATATACTGAACTTATTGAATAAGCATAAAGGTTCAAAATCTCTATAGTCCTTATGATCCAGGCCTTGAAAAATTGTCACAGGATTTTACATTTTTAATTGTGTTCGAAGTGTCAGTGCCACACACGTATTCAGTCGGTTTTGAGCAGCTTAGAGTTCATCACAAATCATCAAGCAGAAAATTAAGTTTGTCTGTCATTTAAGCTAATGCCACAAGGCTAGAGTATTACATTCTGGTGCTAATTGTGCAGGTTTTGCCATGTACCAATAATCAGAATAATTTACTAATCAGCCTTATTTTGTGACATTTATATTATATAAATATTCAATATTTTTTGCATCGGCCCCTAAGCCTAATAAATGACAGCAGCAAAGAGCATGTGCAGTGAATTAATCAAAACATAGACGGGGAGCTGATATAGAAGCCCCAAAAAAATCTGCCCTACTTCTTAAGTTTAGCTTTAGTTCTCCTTTAACCTGCACTACAGAAATATAGAATTTTTTTCATACTCATCGTAATTTCTATTTCCAAGTCACTTCCATGGCAGCATTCACCAACGCGGGATTATCCCATGTTGGTGAATTGTCTGCCATGGGTGATTTGGGAAAACAGAAGTTATATATTCAGAAGTCACGGGCTCTACAGGTGAGCTACAATGGTTTTAGTAAATGAAGATAAACAGGAGTAAATGTAATTCATGGACACAACCTTAAAATGTATAAAAAAAATTTTTAATTTCACTGTGTCTTTAATGGCCTGGTATTAAGGGAAAATATACCCATGAACATTAGCCACTATTAAAAAATATATTACATTATATTATTATTAAAAAAGTCCTTATTGTTAACTTTGAATTCATTTCCATTTCCTTCTTTTATTATTTCTCTTTTTTTTCTCTTTATATGCATGTCCTTTTGACACCAAAATATTATTGTGCATCCATGCTTGGATGTGCTAATTGTTCAAAATATGTAAAACATGCTTTGAAAACTAATTAAAACACTTTGGTAGAAAAAAAAAAAAAAAAGTCCTTATTTAAAAAGAAAATTTCAAACAATGCTTCTTCATGACCAATACATTATACTACTAGTACATGTAACTGGATAATCTCATAATGAAACACTGCTATTTTAAGTACGTCCATCTCTCTAACTTGTATGACACACTGAACTCACACACGAACCAAGGCCAAGTCTGCTTGCTATGTTACCTCAAACAACAAATGATCAGAGCGGTCTCTTTTAGACTCCGAATTTTATTCAGAACAAATAACTCTTCTTAAGGGTTCCAAATTTGCATTCTTCAGTCCAAGCTTTCATGTCTAAATATGACATGATTATTATGTGATCTGTTTTATTATAAATAGCTTCCTTACATACCTTTCCCAGTTACATAATAAGCACCTAGCTTGTAGCAGCTCTCGCTGTGTTCATTTTCATCACAGTTGATCTTCAATATGTGAGCTGCAGATTCAAAGTTCTTTTTGATGTTTTCTAAGTATTCAGCTAACCGATTGCAGCCTATAAATGAAAGGCAAATAGGTAGATATCAGTTAATCTCCACTTGCTGAGCATTATCTTTTGTTGTAGAAAATGCTAGACTCGTGGTTCTGATGTCACAGTTGTGGGTCCAAGGATGAATAATAAAGCAGTGAATGCCAGTACACAGATATAACGTCATATTGGGTCAGAACCCTGTATTTCAATGTGTCAAGCCAAACAAACACATTATGCTCTTGTCAGGTGATTATCAATACCCTTTACAGTTTACAACTGGCCCAGCACTGAATTTGGTCTGTGCGTAGCTTCCCAAGAGACATAGAGTAGATCATGCAGTTGTAGATCTGTAAGAAGACATTACTTATGATACAAAATAACACAAAAGGTGTTGAGCACTGCAAGAATTAGAAAGTGTCTGTATTTACATTTTACCATTTTAACATTATAAGTTTCACCATAATATTGGTGATGTAAAAAGCCCCTTACCTTTTGTTAGAGTAAAGGTCATTTACATTAGAGATAATTTACTTTTAGTATGTTATGTTATAGGAAATACTATAATTAGCACTTTTTATGTTATCTTTTTTTTTTTTCCAACTGAAATATTTTATTTAGTTTTCTTATATGAGAAAAGTACAAAAGTCTGAGACCATTGGTCTCCTCATCAATGAAATGCCTAATGGCTTAGAAAAAAAGAAAAAGAAGGACAGAGAAAAAAAAATAAGGTAGAGGAGAAGAGATAATAATGCATTGAGTGCAAAACTTAGAAATCGCAGCTGGGCCTTGTTATAGTTTTTGAAATATTAGTAAAACTTCTGTGTTTGCTTCAGAAACACTACTATTGTTTATAAATAAGCTGCTGTGTAGCCATGGGGCAGCCATTCAAATGAGAAAAGGCTCAAATTACACAGCAGATAAGCTCTGTAGAACATAATGTTATCTGTTATCCATTATTTATCCTGTGCCATATAACCTTTTTTCAACTTCAGCCATTGCTACTCGGCAGCTTATTTATATGAACTATAGTAGTGTTAATGAAGCAAACAGATCAGCTTTACCATTGCAGGGCAACACTACATGATCAAAAGAGAAAGAACTGACCCATATGTTTGTACCCTCCCATCTGAATGTGTGTGTATATATATATACTTTTTTCCTGTTCTGAAATTAATTGAAAGCTCAGTGGGTGGAGAGCAGGCCGTCCAATTTCTGCCTGCCGGGCTCCTGAGTATATCTTTCTTAAGTATTTAGTACAGGGAACTTCCCACCATCCCTTCTGTGTGATATTACTATTAGCTTCTCCTTTTTTTCCCCCCAGCATCGCACAACAATGCAGGGAGATTCATCAGAATACAGGAGATTAGATTAGGCGCACCGGGTCTTCACGTAGTAATGACTGTTAACCAATCACGTGTTAGCTAATCACCTGCATTCTGAAAGAGCTCTCTGCCTGGGTTGTGCGATGAGAAGAACCGAGAAAGACAAACAGACTGAGGAAGACAAACAACAAACAGATATATCTTGCAGTAATACCAACCAGGTGTCACAACTGCTGAAAAAAAATATCAAACTTTCTATAGGTTTATGTTTTTTCCCCTTGCAAAAAGCACCATGTTTACTGGCAAGAATGGTGGGGAACATTAGGAAGGGTAAAGAGGGTGCCAATTCGCTGCTCTAAATCTGCTATATGCAATGATCTTGCATGTAGGGGGTTAATGCAATTCTCCATCTGCAGGGACCTTACTGGCATATCTCGATTATATCTCGATTATGTAATGCTCATTACTGGCTAAAGAAAGTGTCAATAGGTTGGGGCGGGTACATGCTAAAGAGGGCATTTCACAATAAACGCTTTTCCATATTTTGTTGAGACAGCCCGGCCATTACATACTGCACCTCATAATCAGTTCTGAAGAAGCTGCTCGGATGAGTAGTGAAACGTCTTCATTGATAACTCGGCAAGTCCAGTTGTTTTTAGATTTACCTATACTAGATATACCATGACCTGGATGAATGAAAATCTTCATAGTCATTTAACTAAGTGACGTCCACTCTCCTGCCTATGTAATACAAACAACCTGCCTATGTAATACAAGCAACTCGTTAGCTGAAGAAATGAAACAAGTTTAAACATCTCTCTGCAACAATTGACGCTCCATCCTCCATAACATTATTTAAGACATCCCTGTCCTGCCTTTTCTCACCGTCTGGCTGCTTCTCTTTAAAACATTGGTAAGAGTATTCCGTGCCCAGATTATCCAGGTATTCTTTCACTTCTTCCTCGTTCTTAAAATCCACTAGTCCAGCCATGCCTCATTCATTCAAGAGCACTCTGTCCTCAAAACCCGGAAACAGGTTTCCAAGGTGACAGCGGCTATTGATTCGTTGTGCGTCGCCTATCGTAAACGTCATAACGCCCAAGAACCAATCACTTCACTACATTTCTTCCGGTATTGCGCGCAAGTAGGGTGGAAGCGAGGCTTGAACCCACAACCTTAACCTTTGCGTCTCAAGCGGGGTGTGAGAATCGAATTGAAGCTAAATTACAGGGACGTTGTACGTTGTGGTATTCGTTGTCAGCAGTTTAGTGAAATATTGTACATCCCAAGCTATGGACACACTCTGTCCAAGAGGAAATCCTAACAATGAAACATAAAGCCCCTTCCCAGCTTTATATACTTTGAGAGGATACACTGTCCTGACTCGAACTTTTCATAAAACACCTAACCCAGAAACTACATTATTTGTATACACACACAACAAATTGTGGTGCGCGCAAGAGTTTTGTGTGAAAACATAACTTTTGACCTGAACACACAAGTTTAAAATGTGTGCACAAAATATATTTTTGCACACATAGCAGAGAAGGAATGAAAGGGAACATTGGTTCCCACTATCTCTAGTACAGTGGAACAGCATGCAGATTCTAATTCACATGATCTAGGTATATGCAGCATGTGAACTGAGATATACTTACCCATCACACCTTGAACACAGAAACACTTTTTTATTTAAAAAAGGGAAATATCAACTCAGAGATGTCCACTTACACCATATCACCAGGTATAGAATGAATCCATCCTGACATTTTAAGACCCTATTCCACTTGATTTGAGGTAACGTGACAGCACTGGATCACCAGCTTCCTTATACAATGGACTTTGTTAATGTTAAAAGAGAAAGAATACACCATCCCACTGCACTTTTCAACAGTGTTGTTATCTTCTTTGATTTTCTAAAGCATCCCTTGTGCCACCCCTCATGGGTGCATGCACAATATAGTAATCTTTTTTACTTTAATGGACATGTCTAGCAAGGGATTCATGGAAGAAGTAACGTAGATGGTGGTAAGGTTCACCCCTGAAAGTACCACAGACCAACAAGGAATCGTGTCACAGCTTAGAAACTCATCTCCTCATCATGATTTCTTTATGTTTAAATATTGCCATAAGGAGTTTGAAGAAACTGATGTATTTTTACACTGAATTAGCATCCAATGCAAACAATGTACCCCTATTCTACAGAAACATGCTGCTAATTTGGCACTTTCCAACCTCATTGCAGCAGATTATTCCTTGTAATAGATCATAAGATTGCTTTGTATCATTGACCATGGGCTGAAGTGCTCTGGGTTGTGCTTGTGGTCAATTTGAGCTGATTGTTGGCCCTTATGCCCATTGTTTGGATCATCTTAGGGTATATACTCAGTTGGACATATACTGCACATATCTGCTCCTTTGGTGAGAAGAAGAAATGAATTGGCATGGCCAGTTAAAGGCTTATGACTGTAAATTTAATGTGGCTGCTATGGGTTACTTCTGTATCAAACATCTGCTTTGTTCTGAACTGTTAGGGGACAGACAAAATGCCAGATCTGTAACAACAGTCTTTGGTTTGTCCTGCAAGACAATGCTATAAACTTAAAATTACATATTCAGAATAAATCCTGTTTTTTTATTGTATTGCTTGCAATACCCAATTTTATACTGTATGAATATCCTGAAATTAGTCTTTCTTGACTCAGACTCATTTCCATTGTCCTGTAGCATTAGAAGAAAAGGCCTTTTAAATCATGAAATATTTGAAGAGAAACCAGAGTATCATCTACATGAAGTCCTATCCTGGGGTGTAACTAGGAGTAAGACATACCTCCCAACTGTTTTGAGCGGGACAGTCCCGCTTTTGACAGCTCAACCCAATGTCACAGATTTGTACTGATAAATCCCGAGTTTCTCTTTGGTCTGCTGCACTGAACAGCCAGAAACAGATACAAAGTTTCTAACTTAATTGGCTCTTGGCAGACAGCAATAGAATAGATACTTGACATACTTTGTAACAGTTTGATAAGATAAGAACAAAGAATCATTTCACATTCATTTGCAAAACTGTAATAACATAAAAAACACAGAAATGTGTTCAAACTTTCAAAACCTGCCAAATTATGTAAAATGAACATGGTAATTGGGGGGGGGTGTAGTGGCCACAAAAATGGGCGTGGCCAAAAAAATCTCTACGCACGCCACATCTTTTAGTCCCTCTTTCTGTTTCCTCAATGTTGGGAGGTATGGTAAGATGCAGGGCCCTAAAGTAAAATGATGACATTTAAGGAGAGGAAATTGCCATTTTGCACAGGTATATTGTATTTTGGTGTTGCCATTTTAAATAAAACGGAATTGACGTTGGGACGGCAGGCTAAGCAATGTCAATTTGTTGAGAACTGAACTGAGTCCTTGCTCTGCATGATGAGTACAGGAAACTGACAAGTAACAGGTTGTTTTTATCTTGGAAGCCGCTGCTCCTTTAAGAGGAGTTGCGTAGCAACGCGTTGATTTCCCGGCCTGCTCAGGAAAGTCTGTGACTGGCGGACGGGCTAAGAGGCTGCACCTACAGACAGTGGCCTCTCGAAGGCAAGGCAAGGAGACTGGATTCGCTCAGGCTTTCTCGCAGCCTTATCGGCGCGTCCTGTTTTCGTTGTGAACAGTGAGAGAATGCACACTACACAGGCCTTAGAACGGAGCACTCCTAGATAGAGGCTCCCGGGACTCGTACATTCAGCTTTCAGGCCTCGCTCAGCCCCTATGTGAGTGTTCCGATACAAGGATGACAGTCGCGGCCCTCCACTGATATTGCCGCACGCTCTGTTTACGTTTGGAATTGGACATGGTGAGTGCAGAGAGCTGGGGAGACTGCATTCTGGAGATGGGCAACTGGAGCTCTTGCCACTAGGAACACCCTCATTTACTTGCCTTCTTTTTCCATTCCATAATCTGCCTTTGTGCTACCAAAACACTTTTGGGAACAGCTTACTTGTTGCTCTGTGCTAAACACCAATTTTCACATGTCCAGCCCATGTTCTGAGCAGCAGTGCCAACTGGAATTGATAAAGAACTGGACTTTCATACTCTAAGGGGCAGATTTATCAAGGGTTGAAGTAAATTCGAGGGAATTTTTGAAGTAAAAAAGTTCTCAGTAATTTTCGGATACTTCGACCATCGAATAGGATACTACGACTTGACTTCGATTCAAAGTAAAATCGTTCGAATATTCGATAATCAAAGTACTGTCTCTTTAAAAAAAGACTTCAATACTTCGCCAAATTAAACCTGCCGAAGTGCTGTGTTAGCCTATGATGACCTTCTACAGCATTTTTCTAAGTTTTTGGAAGTCAAAGTAAAATCATTCGGTCGATCGCTGAAATCCTTTGAATCGTTCGATTCGAAGTATTTAAACGTTCGATCGAATGATTTTACTTCGACCGCAGGATACTCAAATTTGATGAAAAAAACTTTGATTTCGATAGTTGAAGTATTTAAATTCGATGGTCGAATTTCGAAGTATTTTTAACTTCAAAATTCGACCCTTGATAAATCTGCCCCTAAATATTGTGTGTAATTATATATACAAAAAAACATAGCAATGGTGTCTATCTTTTCAGACACCATTGTTATATTTTTATATATAATTAGACACTATTTAGAGTATGGAAGCCCATACTGCCTGTTCTTTGTATCTCTCTGCGCCTTCAGACCTCGTGGGAGCACATTTCAGTGAGGTCTGAAGGGCCAGAGAGATATAATTAATCATAATCTAGAGAGTTAGCTGATGGGTTGCAGGACAGGGTACTGCCCCAGTTATTTCATTATCCTGTAGCTTAGTGCACTGGGCAACCATTTTAAAAGTACTGTTCATGCCAAAGCTGCCTACCTGCCGCTGAATACTTGGAGGTTACATGTAAATATAATTTTTTTAGTGCTACAGAATGCACCATGTGTTAATTGGCATTTAGATACTGTATAGAACTCTGCTTAGTTGCTTGTCAGGTGTAAAGTTCCATGTGTTAATTGGCGTTTAGGTATAAATGAACTCTGCTTAGTTGCTTGTCAGGTGTGATGTTTAGTTTTGCCAAACCTATAAAAAAAAAAAAAGGTCAGTGCGCTTGAGAAACTTTGCCCGTTTGGTATTTGTTTTTGGGAAAAATAAATCACTTTTTTTGCATCACAACTGACTTGGTGTGCTGCTGGTAATTTGACTTGACATATTTATGACCCCGTGGCAGGCTTGGGCCTTCCTGTTCAGCACCAGACACCACTGTTTGGGTGTCAATTTTTGGGAATTCGAGCTCTCCATTTCTAGTGCGCTTCTTAAAGAGAAACTTTTCCATTTCAAAGTTACAGTTGGTGAGGTTCATTTACCAAAGCAGTTCTTTGTGCAAAATTCAGACACAAGGTGCAGCACTTTCCAAAATTTCCAGCATAATAGTGATCACCCGCTCATGTGCACAGCATGTGTTGCAACTCAAATAAGCATCTGCTTTGGTAAATCACTTTTAATTTGCTGCACACCTTTTTCTTTATAATTGTCATAAAAGTAATTTCCATTATGGGGCACTGCCTCAATAATGGCACCAGGGTTTAATTATATAGTGTTCTTGGCGTTGCTTCCACAAAACCAGAGCTTTTTGTAGCATTGGCTGCAAGCTGTTTACCCCACTGGCAAGGGAACCTGCAACTTCAGAAGGAATTGCACTGCAGCAAATAAACACAAAGCACAAATAAACACATTTTGTTCACCATTTCAGAGTGCTGCAGTGAAATTCCTTCTGAGGCACCAGGGTTACATTTACTAAACACATGAATACAAGTCAGTTGTTAATTCCTGGGTTCCCTTGCATCTGTGTGTCCTGTGTTTGCTGTTGTTTATCAAGCTCAAAATCAGTACATCATCACCTTATAGACCACATCTTGATCTGCAATAGTGTCAGTTTTAAAATGTATGATCTTTAACAGTTAATCACCATTCTTTTGTCTCTGAAATGAAGAGTAAAACCATAAAACACAGGTTAGCACTAAAGTAACAGATTTTATAATCTGTATATAGGCATATTCACCAGCAATTTGTATCAACTGTTTCTCTAGTGTCTGCTCATCAGACCTCTTCTACTCACCCCAAGCCTGACCTTTCACATTAGGTTTAGGTGCAGTCTTTTTGCTTGTTTAGCATAATGTGTGTAATAATCTGTAGTTTCTTAACTTCATTTTGTTATAGGAGGAATCTTCCCCAAAATCATTGCTTGATATTACCCTGCTTTATATAAGCACTCATCTTGAAAAGTTTTGCGGGGAGAGGCAAGATGGAACCTACTGCTTACAAGATGCTGCAATATTTCCTCAAGAGGTGGCAGACCGATTGCTGCAGGCAATGGCTGTTCAAAGTAAGCTATTTTTAAATAATATGTGGAGGCATGCAAGTTGCGTCCATTTGTACTGCTTTGGTTTGTCAGTTTGATGCAGCCAAAGATTATTTTTGTTATTGCATGATTTATGATTCCATTTAGTAAGTGTAAAATGATAGGGCTTCATATTTTCACTACATAGGGTGTCCATATGCTCATCATTTATACATGAAAAAGAGTGTCATATTATACTGTAACTATGTGCCCTTCTGTCTGAAGATATCTGGCTACCTTTGTGTCTTTTTTTTTCTTCTCAGGACAGCTAAATGAAGTAACTGTAGGAATTTTCCGTGGGAACCAGTTGCGTCTGAAGCGTGCTTGTATTCGCAAGGCAAAGATCTCTGCTGTAGCTTTCCGAAAAGCTTTCTGCCACCATAAACTAGTTGAACTTGATGCTACAGGGGTTAATGCTGACATCACTATTACTGACATCATTAGTGGCCTCAGCAGTAGCAAATGGATCAGAGAGAACCTTCAGTGCCTGGTGCTGAATTCTTTGACTCTGTCCCTAGAGGATCCATATGAGCGATGCTTCAGCCAGTTGTCTGGCCTTCGTGTTCTGAGCATTACCAATGTTTTATTCTACAATGAAGACTTGGCTGATGTTGCTTCCCTCCCTAGACTGGAAAGCCTTGATATTTCTAACACTTCAGTTACTGACATTACTGCCCTTGTTGCCTGTAAAGACCGTCTAAAATCCCTTACTATGCACCATCTAAAATGTTTAAAGATGACAACCACACAGATCCTAGAAGTTATCAGGGAACTAAAAAGCCTCAACCATTTGGATATTTCTGATGATAAGCAGTTCACATCTGATATTGCATGCCGTTTGCTTGAGCAGAATGACATTCTTCTTCATTTGGTCTCATTGGATATATCTGGAAGGAAGCATGTTACAGATAAAGCAGTCGAAGCATTTATCAGACAGCGACCTCAGATGCAGTTTGTCGGTCTATTAGCCACAGAAGCTGGATATTCTGAGTTCCTTTCTGGGGAAGGGTGTGTGAAGGTGTGTAATGCAGAAATGTTGTAAAAGACCATTAATTTGTACTTCTCTTAATTCCATTAACTGTATTGTCTGTGTGTGTATCATAAATATATGTCCCACGAAGTACAGCACTCAATGGGTCTTGTACATAGAAAATTGGTTGTTTGTTTGTTTTGTTTTGTTTTTTTAAATTTACTTTGCATATACATTATAAAGTTTTGCAGGTAGGACCAGCAAAAAGAAATGAATATCCACATGAAAAACTGGAGCACTCACAGGACTTATGAATGAATTAAAAAAAATGTATTTTTGTTAGGGATGCACCGAATCCACTATTTTGGATTTGGCGGAATACCAATCCAAATCCTAATTTCCATATGCAAATTAGGACTGGGAAGGGGAAAACATTGTTTACTTCCTTGTTTTGTGACTAAAAGTCACGAGATTTCCCTCCCCGCCCCCTAATTTCATATACAAATAAGGATTTGGTTCGGCCAGGCAGAAGGATTCGGCCGAATCCTGCTGAAAAAGGCCGAATCCCAGACTCAGTGCATCCCAAGTTTTTGTCAACGTTTCAGTCCTGATAAGAAGATGAAGGTGGGCAGAGATTAAGAGCTCTGTATAAATAAACTCCACTACCCCCACTTTTAAAATGAGTGCATTCATTTGGGTTTGTGTAGAATAAAAAAGGGTCATAAACACAATATTTACTTCCAAGAATGGACCTATGTGATTCCAGAGTTTGAGATTTAGCTATAATAATCTGTCTTTGATTCACAGAGACCTTTTCCCAACCCCTTATGCTTACAAAATCTGCCGGCTCAACTGAATGTCGAAAAGGAGGTGTTTTTCCCCTTTCACGTCTAAATCAGATATGAAGTCTTGGACAAAAAGAGTATTTAAAGGCACCTGTATCTGGAAGATACAGATGACTTTAAGGAATGGGGAAAGAAAGTCTGAGCGCAAAAAATTTTCATCTCCTTAATCTGGTAACCAAAAGTCATGTGATTTTAAGGGTTCCTGCTGATAAAGGCTCCAATTTGGCTGTATCACAATCCAAATACAGGATTTGGTGCAACCCTAATAGAAAAACGAAAAACTCTGCTTAATACAGGTTTAGAAATGGAAATTGTTAATAAAAATAGTAGCATATCAGTTAAGAGTTAAGTTTGACTGGGTCTGTAGTGCAACATGCACTCCCTGTTTAAAATATGAGTTGTTATACAAAATGCAATATTCTGTTTTTTTTAAGGTGTCTGGAGAGGCAAACCAGACTCAGATTGCTGAAGCTCTCCGCCGGTATAGCGAACGTTCATTTTTTGTTCGTGAAGCTCTCTTTCATCTTTTCAGTCTGACTCATGTTATGGATAAAGCCAACCCTGAGATGTTAAAGGTATTGTTCCTCATTATGTTAAATGTATTCTTTGTAAATTGACTGACCATTTACTTTATTTAACATTTGTTATCCTTGCTTACTTTGCAGCTAGTTGTAATAGGCATGAGGAACCATCCAACAAATCTTCCTGTGCAACTTGCAGCCAGTGCCTGTGTTTTTAATCTCACCAAGCAGGACCTAGCAGCTGGCATGCCTGTTAAACTCCTGGCTGACGTCACACATTTACTTTTAGAAGCAATGAAACATTTTCCCAACCACCAACAGGTATAGCACAGCTTTAATATGACATGATCACCACTAAACTTTAACATGTTGGGGCTAATTTTATTGAATTTGAGGTATATTGCAGCCAGTTAGCTATTAGTTTTAGTCTTCTGCAGCAGCCATGGGTTATTGCACTGAATCAGTTTTGCCCAGTGTTCGTAAACAAGCCACAATCTGTGCACTTAAAGGAACAGTTCAATGTAAACATAAAAACTGGGTAAATAGACAAAATAAAAAATGTCTAACATAATAGCCAGAACACTACTTTCTGCTTTTCAGCTCTCTAACTCTGAGTAAGTCAGCAACTTCAAAGGGCTGCCCGGTAACCAATCAGTGGAAACCAAGAGAGCTGCAAATCAGGAAGTAGTATTCTGGCTTTTATGTTACACGTTCAGTTACTCCAGCCTTTATACATTACATTTTTGGCTAACTAACTATATTAGTTATTTTTTAGTTTTTTTATATTGCACAGCCTATCTATTTACCCAGTTTTTATTTTTATGCTGAACAATTCTTTTAAAACTGTTGTCAAGAGAGGACAATCAGATATTTAAGCAAATCAGTACACAGATATCTGGTCTTCATGAGCTTTAACTTTTAGGTATTTTCAGACTGTCTGCTTAATATACTTTTGTTAGTAGACGCCTTTAAATGTGATTCTGATATTCAACAGGATGAGTTAAATTCTGATCTAACTGACTGTGGAAATGTGACTTCTCTCTCTTATTCTCTATTCTAATATTTTTATGTTTTCTTATTGTTAGCCAACATTTACATTTAGGCCCATAAATATTTGGACAGACAACTTTTTTTCTAATTTTGCTTCTGTACATTACCACAATGAATTTTAAATGAAACCACTCAGATGCAGTTGAACTGCAGACTTTCAGATTTAATTCAGTGGGTTGAACAAAAAGATTGCACAAAAATGTGAGTAACTAAAACACAATCACTTCATTACTCACAAGTAACTGGACAAATTAAAAAACTGAAAATAAAATGTTCATTTCTAATACTTGGTTAAAAAACCCTTTGCTGACAATGACAGTCTGAATATCTTGAACTCATGGACATCACCAGATTCTGGGTTTCCTCCTTTTTAATGCTCTGCCAGGCGTTTACTGCAGAGGCTTTCAGTTGCTGTTTGTTTGGGGGCCTTTCTGTCCGAAGTTTAGTCCTCAACAAGTGAAATGCATGCTCAACTGGGTTCAGATCAGGTGACTGACTTGGCCATTCAAGAATTTTCCACTTCTTTGCTTTAATAAACTCCCGGGTTGCTTTGGCTGTATGTTTTGGGTCATTATGAAACCTCCTCCCAATCAATTTGCCTGCATTTAGCAGACAGTTTGCCTCTTAACCCCCTTAAGAATTCATTTGGCTGCTTCTGTCCTGTGTCACATCGTGGATAAACACTAGTTTCCCAGTGCCACTGGCAGTGACACTGCATCCGCCATATTTTATAGAGATGTGGTATGCTTTTGGATCATCATACTTTTTTCTTGCCATCATTCTGGTAGAGGTTGATTTTGGTTTCATCTGTCCAAAGAATGTTTTTACAGAACTGTGCTGGCTTTTTTAGATGTTTTTTTTTTTTTCCGCAAATTCCAATCTAGCCTTTCTATTCTTGATGCTTGCACCTTGCAGTGCACCCTCTGTATTTACTTTCATGCAGTCATCTCTTTATGGTAGACTTGGATATCGATACGCCTACCTCCTGGAGAGTGTTGTTCTCTTCACCATGGAAATGATTCTACGATCATCCACCACTGTTGTCTTCTGTGGATTTCCAGGTCTTTTTGTGTTTCTGCGTTTGCAGCTTAAGGATGGCTTGTTTCACCAGTATGGAGAGCTCCTTTGACTGCATGTTGTTTGTTTGCAGCAGAATCTTCCACATACAAGCACCCACCTCAAATCAACTCCAGGGCTTTTATCTGCTTCATTGATAATGACAATGAAGGAATTGCCCACACATGCCCATGAAATAGCCTTTAAATGAATTGTCCAATTACTTTTGAACCCCAGGTCCAATTACTTTTGAGCACCTGAAATGAAATGATTGTGTTAAAAAAAAAAAAGCTTTAGTTCCTTACATTTTTTATGCAATCTTTTTGTTCAACCCACTGAATGAAAGCTGTTCAACTGCATCTGAGTTGTTTTATTTAAAATTCATTGTGGTAATGTACAGAACCAAAATTAGAAAAAAGTTGTCTCTGTCCAAATATTTATGGGCCTCACTGTATGATATATTTTTGCCTAACTGTTTATGGCTCACATATCCAGACACCAAAGATAACTTTTTTTTTTTTTCATTTATTTATTTTTAGTTGCAAAAAAATTGTCTCTTGTCCCTGTGCAGTGACAGAATTCTGCAGGATGTTCCATTTAACAGGTAAGTGAAACCTTACATCTGCATGTTTGCAGATCAGTCTTGATCTGGCTTTGTTTTGATCTGTTTCAGATTTATTTATATGGGGATTCTGCTTGCTATTTCTGTTGCAATTATGCACTTTTGCAAAGTTATTCCACCTGAAACTAATGAAATCATAACATGCATGCCTAAATGACATTTTTAGTTGGAGCCTAGTGCCCCAATATTTCTTTGATTACTGTTACAGTCTACAGAAATTAGGCCAGGTGATACAAATAGCTATATGGCATATCTAGCTAATTACCTGACCCTTTTTTTAATTACATTTTTATGCTGCTATTGGAAAGCTGCTGCTCCTCTCATTCTGTCAGTAACCTTTTTTTTTACAAGGTTCTATTTGCAAGCTTGATAGAACAATAATAAACAATAGCAAACAGTTGTGCGGTACAGTGGTCTTTCTGTTAAAGCCATAATTTGAAGATCACATCAATTTGCCAACCAGGGTCTGCGCAACGAGAGATTGATCAAGCATTTTCAACCTTTTAGTAATAAAAGTAAATCAAGGGAGAGGAGGGGACAGCAGAGCATGGGGTGGGTATGCAACTCTTTATTTTCTTTTTTTTCATGGTATTGTGTAACGTTTTGCTTTATGTGTAAGGGTGAAGACACACATAGCTACTAGTAGCAGCTACCTGTCACAACTGCAAAACACCAGAAAATACACTGCCATAGACAATGCTGAGAATAGCCTCTGCTAAAACACACTTTGAGACAGTTATCAGTATATTATCATCATTGTTTATTTTTGTAGCTGCTGCTAGTAGCTCCATGTTTCAGCACCACAATGTCAGTATTATGGAGAAGCAGCTGATTATTGTGTCTTGTTTAATGTAAGATATATAGGTCTAATATACATTAGTCAGATAAACAGGTGAATATTTATCAGAATGATAAATACTGGCATTTAAGAAATACCTATAGACATCACATAAACAGTCTGAAAAGTATCTTAATTTCTACTTCTTTCCCAGGTTTGATGCAGCAAAGCTTGTAATGCAGTGGCTATGTAATCATGAGGATCAAAACATGCAGAGAATGGCAGTTGCAATTATCTCTATTTTGGCAGCAAAGGTTGGTTGCATCTCATGCGACTTTTATGATAAGAGAGTAGTTTTTTTGTATGACACTGTTAGTGTCTCCTCCACTTAATGCACTTATTAGCTGGTAGTGGTTTATTAATTCAGCCTTATATAGTATATATATATTGGTGTTTTTATCATTTTAGTTAGTTAGATTTGACACAATGTCAAATCATATATAATAACTAGTTTTATATGAGGTGTTAATCAGTTGTTTCTATAGTCCTATTCGCACATATTCCAAAAACTAGATCATTCCACATGGTGCTTTCACTCTATCAGGTCTCCTTTTTTACAGCATGTATATGTAAAGCTTATGCACCCATTTTGATCCATTCTGCCCATTGAGGATGCAATGAAGCAGAGCAGCATGACATCCATTTTATGGTCTGACCAAAATGCAAAATCTTTCAGAGAGGGTCAGCCTTCTGTATTCACAACACCAAAACGGTCCTTTAGAGGGTTATTTATGATCCACTGAAACGTAGGTGGGAATGTAGCAACAGTAGTTCTGATTGGCTGTAACATATAGACTAGGGGCCCATTTACTAATAAATTTCTATTTTTTTTCCATAAATTTCGAGTGGTTTTTCTATATCTCTTAAAAGCTCTAAAAATTTTATATTTCTGAAGTGTTAAAACTACAAAAACCTATAATGCAAAAATTTGCTATGTAAAAGTTGTCGAGGTGCAATAGAAGTCAGTGGGAGTTGCGCTGATCTTGGACTGCATTTAATCAATTCGGACTTTTAGAGGTTCTCAGATTATTTTTCACTAGGAATTGTCCGTAAAACTTGGATTTTTAGATGTTTGAGGTATTCTGATTTATTTATTTATTTATTTTTTAGAACATTGTTCAGCACTTTTTTTTTCGTTGTTACTTTTTATATTCAGATCTTTTAATAAATTTCATGACATTTGTGATTTTAGAGTTTGTTAGTTTAATCATAGTTTTAAAAACCTCTACAACCACTAAATATAATAAATAGGCCTCTAAGCTGATGGGGGACAAATAAGAAGTTGATCAAACAAACTTACTCCATTGCAGAGCGCGGGGAGGGGGGGGTGCTTTAAGGGGAAGAGGACAATTAAAGGCAATATTTTAAAAATGGTAGGAAACTTTTAATAGATTAAATCGGGAAAATTATTTTATTCATGGAGAGGAATTTGTGTCAATAGTTTTCACAGTGGTTCCTCTTTTTAATAGATCTTTGCTAGTATACGTTTGGGACCTGTTATCCAGAATGATCCGGACCTGGGGTTTTCCAGATAACTGATCTTTCCGTAATTTGGATCTTCATACATTAAGGGGCAGATTTATTAAGGATCGAATTGAAAATTAGAATTTTCAAAAACATTTTTTTATGGTCAAATCTCTCAAATCTGAATTGTGAATTATCCAAACTCGATTCGAGTTTTAATTAGAATTTTGAGATTGATCATAATCTGGCCCTTTAAGAACTCGAATTCTACTATTCGCCACCTAAAACCTGCCGAGTTCATGGATAAGTCAATGGGACCAATTTGGTCATGTTCGTAGCCTTTCTGACATTCAAGTTTTTTTCAGAGAAAAATCTCGAATCAAGTTTATTCTAATTCGATTCAAATTCGATTCCAGTTTTCGAGTGGTTAAAATTTGTGAGTTTTAAAAAATTGGGTTTTTTTTTTATTAAATAACCCCCAATCGAATTTCGAGTATATTCGAATTTAAAGGAGCTTAAAATTTTTTACATGAATTCAGAATTCAACCTTTGATAAATGCGCCTCTACTAGAAAATTATGTAAACATTAAATAACATAAACATTAAATAATCCCAATAAGCAGTTTTTCGTCCAATAAGGATTAAGGATATATTAGTTTGGATCAAGTACAAGATGCAGTTTTATTATTACAGAGAAAAAGGAAATAATTTTTAAAAAGTTGGATTATTTTAATAAAATGGAGTCTATGGGACTCCATTTTACTTAATTCGGAGCATTCTGGGTAACGGGTTTCCAGATAACGGGTCCCATAACTGTTGTTCTTTGTAAAAATTTAAAAACATGCTTTTATCACAGTTTTTTTTAAATTATTAAAGCTCTCCACTGAACAGACTGCCCAGCTTGGAGCAGAGCTATTCATTGTCCGGGTAAGTATCTACATTGTGTTTAGATTTGTTTCTGTACATGTATACTGTTTTTATTAACACACCAGTAGTGTGGCCACATTTATTATGTAAACAGTTGTCAACTGCTAAATGAGAATGAACAATCATTAGACTACAAATCGTGTACCTTTATAAACCATTCAAGTGTAAAGTATCCTTATAAGTGGAAGATTTTTATTGATTGGGCCAGCCAAAACTGAATGGAAGGTGGTTTTGGTTTATCTACTTCATAAGGAGTGCTTTTCTGGCATAGAACATATCCTGGCTATGATACCAACTCTTTCCCAATATTTATTGATCTTGGGACATCTCCACATCATATGAATGTACCCAACTGCCTGTTGCCGACATTTTGGCCAGTGTGCTTTGTTTACCTAGACGTATCAGTGTAATGTGAAGTCTGTGCATCACCTTAAACTGGATGAGCCTGTCTCTAGTAGCAATGAGATGTTAGTATACTTTTCCTTTGCTCTCCTCCCATTTTTCTGCTGTTAAAGTTGGGATGTCTATGTGCCAGTTCTCATACGCTTTGGCAAATGGTGAAGAGGTTGTGGAGAGCAAGTTTCCATATAGTTTGGTCATTTTTTTGGGGGTCGGCGATTTAAGGGTCTCTAGGAAGGGGGGTACAACCAGTTCCACTCTGGATGATGCAAATTGTGCTATGAAGGCATGCCTGAATTGCAGGTATGCTAGTTGGTTGATTTGGACCCTGGGATTAGACTGTAGCATTTGTTCTCTAGTAAGCAGCTGTCCTTCTGGCACTGCATTCCCCAATGTCCTGATCCCAGCCCTCGACCACCTCATATAAACGTAAAAGTTGTTGGAAATGAGGTAGGTGTGAGTTGCCCCATGTAGGCAGATCAGCTTTGGGCATCGGGTTTCGGAGCCGGCTGACAAGAAACGGTTGTATCAGTTGCAGGTCTGTTTTTTTCCTGTATGGTATGTGTTTCAGAGTTTCTGCTGAGCCTGCCAGAGTGGCCTGCAATTGGAAATTGGGGTTGTCGGCGTCTGGCTTTAACTACCAGCTTACATAGTACAGTTGAGAGGCTAAAAAGTAGTATTGTAGGTCTGGAAAGCCTATTCCACCTTCGTTAATTGGGGCCTTCAGTTTAGATTTGACGAATCTCTGGGATTTCTTACCTCATATGAACGAGGATTGGGCCTGTTCAATATACTTAAACACTGATTTTGAAGTGTATATATAGGGGAGTTATGTAGGATATAGAAGAATCTGGGCAGATAGATCATTTTTATTAAATTAATTCTGCCCCATATTGTTAGGGGAAGATTTTCCCATAGCTTGAGTTTGATTATCATGTTTTCTGTAATCGGGGTAAGATTTAGCTCCGAATAGCTGGTGCTATCCCTTGCGATTGTGATACCAAGGTATTTAAAGGAGTTTACCCATCTCTGGGGGGATGAGGGATAATTGTTTGGGTCTATACCTTCATCCACTGGGAAGATGCTGGATTCTCCCAATGTTTGCGTAGCCCCGAGTACATTCCAAACTCATATGTAATTGCTAGCATTGCCTGTAGCGAGTGTTCAGGTTAGTTCAGGTATAATAGTACATCGTCCGCATACAAGGAAATACGTTACTCCACCATTCCCAAGTGCATACCAGTTATCTTATGGGCTGTGCGTATTAACAAAGGGGGCATCCATGGCAGGTGCCCAAAGTATTTTTACTTTTATTGTATGGGTTTCTTTTTTGTGTTTTTATTCCTTTAGCAACTGCTCCAAATTGTAAGACAAAAGACAAGTCAGAATATGGTGGACACCACGCTAAAGTTCACCCTAAGTGCTCTGTGGAATCTTACAGATGAATCCCCAACAACCTGCCGTCACTTTATAGAAAACCAGGGCCTGGAGCTCTTCATGAAAGTTCTTGAGGTAGAAATTTTTGGATTTCCTGCTAGGTTTGTCCAATTACACTGAATTGTTGTTGAGTTGAGATGAATTTAATTCATGTTTCTTTTCTTAACTTAGACTTTTCCGTCAGAGTCCTCCATTCAACAAAAAGTATTAGGTTTATTGGTAAGATCTTTATATATATTTTTGTATTTTATACATTCTGATTTTCTGCGCTAATAATTATGCTTTTGCCCCTGCTCGCAAAGACTAGCAATTATTACCAGCACTTGGCACTTAACACTACAACAATACAATGTGTGTGTGGATGCAAATTATTTAGGGTTAAACAAAAAGTTCACCTTTACATTAATTACCATTATGAATATTCCATTCTGCTAGGATAACAAGGTAACCATTGAAATTGTAAGAGAGCTGCAACAAGCAAGGAATAAAACACACAAAATGATGGCCAATTGCAAATTATCACAAAGTGGTACATTTTTATGCTTCCCAGATGCCCATATCAAAATTCACAACTAGGGTGCAAAATTCTGGGGGGGGGGTTCTGATGTCTGTGGTTAATGCACTGATGAAGTAACAACAATGTTGAGTAGGCATTGATTCATTTTGTGCATTTTATGTTTAAAGATAAAATAACTCCTACTCAGATAAAACAATAATCTAATTTTTGCAACAAAAAAAACAAAGCTTTTGGATAAACATTAGTGTAACAATTTGATATTGGAGATTGGAGAAAAAGATGATCAACTGCCTACTGGGCGGGTTTTGGTACAAAAACAGAAATGTATGCATTTTGATGCTGAAGGCACTGCATTGGCCCTTTCTCCACCAGCGATGGTTCCACTAGGCTACAGGTATGGATTAAAGCTTTTTATGAAGAATCAAACAGAACTCGCATTGCACTTGTATCACACCCATACTAAAAAGTTTAGCTCCAAATATGAGATTGGTAAATGGGCGAAATAAGAGATATAATTTAGATTGATATGACTGTCTCCCAATTGCACATCTAAAGGTGGAGTTATTTTGTTTGTTTTGTTTTTTTTCAGAATAACATTGCAGAGGTGAAGGAGCTCCATTCCGAGCTCATGTGTAAGGATTTTATTGATCAGATCAGCAAGCTGCTACATAGCGTGGAAGTAGAAGTCAGCTATTTTGCGGCTGGAATTATTGCACATCTTGTATCTCGAGGAGAAGAGACTTGGACATTAAGTTCCAGCTCAAGAGAAACACTGCTAGAGAAGCTGGTCAGATTAATATTTGTTTTACTTGATCAGAATACAAAGATTTACTGTACAGGAAAGAACATCATTTTAGGTGCCTGTTATAACAACTTCGCTCTCTCTCGCATTTTATTGTTGGTATGCTTTTATTATACAGAGAAAACTCCTTCAGTGTGTTAAATTACCTAGTGTTTCTGTGTGCCAACTTGAGCATCACCTTGCATTTACTGCATATCGTCACTTCTGTCTGTTTGCTTTTGCAGCATTCTGCTATACTCAGCTGGCCAGCACCAGAGTGTGAAATGGTTGCCTACAGGTAAGGGGTTAATAACAAAAGTCATTCTTTAATCTGTATAATATTGTGTGGGGGGGCGGGTTGTATTTTAAAGTGATTATTCACCTTCCAACACTTTTTTCAGTTCAGTTGGTTTCAGATTGTTCACCAGAAATAAAGACTTTTTCCAATTACTTTCTATTTTCTATGTCTGACCATTTTTCTAATATTGAAATGTAAGTCTTATTTTTCATGGTTGCTAATACTCCAGAGATGCTGCTGAGAAATGTATCAACTAAATGTTGCAAAATTTTAACAGTTAAGAATCTGCACCTGAATCACCAAGCTGCCAGACTCAAGCACCAGAGACAGGAACCATACAATTTAAACTTAGATTTTGGAAAAACTGTAAAAAATGGAAACCAATATGGGAAAAGTCTTTATTTCTGGTGAACAATCAGAAAACAACTCAATGGAAAAAGTATTTGGAAGGTGAACAAACCCTTTAAGGATATTTTTTTCATATTGTTTTACTGTATTAATTTAATCTGAATTTTACCACTTTATTAATTTGGCTAAGCTGACAGCTAGTATAGAATAGCAGCCTTGTGACATACATTGACAAAGCTTGTTACGTGTAGGGCTGTTCACAATATCTAAATAAACATGGAAACATCATGGTGTATCAAAAGGCTGTTGTTTTCTGCTCATCATAGAGTTGATACTGTAATTTACAGAACCACAATTCTTTGATAGGCTACTACCGGTATATTTTGTATTTTAAGTAGAAAAGTCAAGTGATATGGCTACAATGCCACCTAAGTGTGTATAGTCTTGAATAGAAGTCTTGTGCACCCTTAACTGTTACTTAGCTATTCAGATAGTGTCCCTTTTCAGTAAAGTACAATGGGCATGTTTAGAATGTTGTCAGTTACATTGCCAAATTGAAATAATTTTTGCACTGTTTAGCTGTTTTGTAGTAACCAAACAAAAGCCATTGCAAATTGAATTAAAATTGGAAATTCACCATACAAAATATTAAAATATTTTCTATTATATCAGATTTTTTGTGGTTGAATAAATAGATGTGTTCCTTAGAATTACAAAGCAGTTCTATGCTCATATGTATCAACGGTGTACTGAGCTTTACAAATTATGGAATGTAGACCTCCCAGAGCAATAGAATTAGTTACAGGTGAAGATTCATGATCCAGACATGTGTTTTGTTCTTATTGCAAATGAAGGCAGAGAATGCCAGTTGTCAGTTATTTTATTTCAGAACCCAGTCGCATTTTCTGCCTTCATTTTTAATAATATAAGTGGATCTACTCTTAATGTATGCTTATTAAAAATGATGACATGCAAGATGACCAACAATTTTTTTTTTTTTTTTTCACACCATAGAGTGAGCACAATTTTGTAACTTCAAACTTATTGGACTGTTATGTGAAGTCTCCGCTCTAACATTTGCAAATGGCTCTCATTTCAGGTCCTTTAACCCCTTTTTCCCACTCCTGGCATGTTTCAGGACGCCCGGTGTTCAGCTCTGGGCAGTGTGGGCAATGCAGCATGTGTGTAGCAAAAACCGTATGTACTACTTTTCATTTTTACTTTTTTTCCTCTATTGCACATTCTTATTTGTCTATTGTTTTTGTTCCCTATAATAGCCATGCAAAGCTTAATTTTCAACAACCAAAATGCATAGCACTTGATCTATGATTGTTGCCTAAAAAAAACAAACCCCCCTTGCACATTGTTACTGAAATACAGTCAAATGAAACAGTTTGGGAACCCCAATAAATTCTGGAGTTTTGTTTATCATTGGCTGAGCTTTCAAAGTAGCAACTTCCTTTTAACCTTTTGAATGCCACAGAACGTAGATTCTATGTTCTGCAGCACTTCCTGGTTTGGATGAAGAGCGGCTTCTAAAGTCACTTGCTCCATTCCTTTAATATCCTCTGCTCCTAGGCAACGAGCAGAGCGGGGGTTCGCTGCAGGATTTAACTGAAAGTCGGCTGATCTCTTTTCCCCAGGTTAGTGTAACACTAACACACACAAACACACACTTATTACACTATTGCACACTTAGATTCATACTTGCACACACTCACATATACATTTTTGGGGATTGGGGGGGTTACACACACTTGCACACACACATACACAATTTACCAGTTGTACTGTCACGGCCGGCACCCAATACCAGAACAAATGCCAAGGACCCTGGTCTCGGCTCGGCTTCACCAGTAGTGTAACCACCTTTGGGCTTCGGGAGGAGCCCTCAGCTTAATTGTGTGCCACCTGGACTTAACGAGGGGGTACAAGGCGAGGTGTTCTGGCTGGCAAAGGGGCACGACCGGATAGCAAGAGTCTTTGGGCAGAAGGTCAAGGACAAGGTGTCTGGTGGAAACGGAACAGACTGGAACAGGACAGGCAGATAACAGAATCGTCAGGCAAGCAAGTGGTCAAAACCAGATAATCAGGCAGACTGCATAAGGTAGAAGGATGGTCGGACAGGCTGGGTCGAGGCAGGCGGATATCAGAATAGTCCGGCAGGCAAGGGTGGAACCGGGTTGTCAATCAAGGGGTTAAGCAGGAAGAGTTGTCGTAGGCAGGCAAGGGTCAGGATACAGAATGCAGAAAAGTCAGCAACAGGCAGGGTCAAACACGGATAATCAGTCAGGATAGCAAATTCAGGAACAGGTAGCACAAAGCTCAGAAAACCACAGGATCTGATCCTATAACGGGCACTGGCTATAGGTCTGAATGGGCCTTAAATATGGTCAAAGTTCGCGCCAAAACGTGCGTCAATTGGCGCCGGCAAGGGGAAGACAGGAGCGGTGCAGCGGGCGTCCACGCCGAGGACGCGGCGTGGACCCCGCTGCCCACTAGACTACCAGGGTAGGCTTCTTACATGTACACACACATGCACATATGCTGTTTTATGGGGGGGGTTCTTATCGCATCGTTGTTTTTTTGGCTAAAAAAAATGTTTAAATGCCATTGCGAATAGCGTATTCGCTAACCGTACTGAGCAATACCTTTTGTATGTTATTTCGGTGATTGTAATGCAATTTTGTGGATTTTGGTGCCTTTTTAGCCATGTTATTGCATTTTCAACTCTGCATAGGTGTTGCTTGCTTTTTTCTGTCCGTAAAACCTATTTTGCCAAGCTAAAATATTCAAACTGTGATTCTGATGCCTTATTACACTAGTCTGGGGGAAAAAAACATTGATTTTTTTTGTGGTTGTATTGGATTTTATTAATTTATTTGCATTTTACACTTTTCTGTCTTATTTTGTTTTGACTTGTAAATTTTATCTACTATATATCCATATGTGTGCCACATAGTTTGGTAAATCTATGCATATTGGGCATCAAAGTGTTCAGTAGACCCCCGGGCGTACATATTTAGGATGTTTTATGCTGATATGTTACAAAATGCAGGGCATAAAATGGGGTAAAATTCAAGCTTTGTGACGATTTCCTAAACCGTTACGTTCATCATAACTTTACAGTTTGGCAGTTTGCAGTAGAAACACATATTTACCCATATTGGATTTGTCAGAATGTGTACTTTTGGAAAATATATGGCTTACTAGGGTCTCCATACTGTAAGCGGGTCTTATGGTGTATAATACACATACTGGGTTCTTGTATTGCAGCAGTGAGAGTGTCATACGTGAAAATTCATATGTACTACTTTCATTTGGGGGTCTCCGTATGACCCCTAGTTTGGTAAAACTTTTCATATCGGGCATCAAATTGTTAAATAGACCCCTGGTGTTCATATTTAGGATGCCTTTTTCTGGTACGTTACAAAATGTGGGGTGTATATAATGGGGTAAAATGCAAGCTTTGTGACTATTTTCAGAGATTTCAAAAAAAGCGTTATGTTTAGCATAGCTTTGCGGTTTGGTAGTTTGCAGTAGAAAGATGTTATTACCTGCTTTAGATTCATCAGAATGTGTACTTTCGGAAAATATATGGTTTTCTAGGGTCTCCTCACTGTTAGGGGGTCTCACTGCACATAATACACATACCAGGTGCTTATATTGTGGTAGCCAGTGTGTCATACATGAAAATTCATATACACTATTTGAACTTGGGGGATCTCGGTATGCCACCTAGTTTGTTAAATCTATGCATATTGGGCATCAAACTGTTTAGTAGACCCCTGTGTTGATATTTAGGATGCTTTATGCTGGTAATGATGCATGGACAATAAGATACTGGAAAGTTGAAGCTTTGAGGCAATTTTCAGTTATTTCACCAAAACCGCCAAATTTGGGAAAGCCTTGTGACTCAGTACTTTGAAGCAGAAAGGCATGGGTACCCATTTTAGATTCAGTAGAATGTGTACTTTCCAAAAATCTATGGTTTTGGGGGGTAAACATATATTTCTGTGTTTTTACCCCCACAAGAATGCCGACAATGTGTTTATTATTCATTAGCTGAAGTAACCCACAGGACTATTTGTATGTGCTAACTTCATTTTGGGGCCTCTAAATGCCAGATACTTTGGTAAACCTATGCACAGTGGGCACCAAACTGTTTGGAGGACCCCTGGCAATCATACTTTGGGTGCTTTTTTGTGGTACGTAATGATACATGGGCGATATGATGCTGTAAAGTTGAAGCTTTGAGGCAATTTTCAGATATTTCACAAAAACTGACAATTTTGAGAAAGCCTTGCATCTCTGTAGTGTGTAGCAGCAAGGCATGGGTACCCATTTTAAATTCGGTTGAATGTGTACTTTCCAAAAATATATGGTTTTGGGGGGTAAAATTATTGTTCTGTGTTTTTACCCCACAAAAACTGCAGTAAATGTGTTGATTTTTCATTAGCTGAAGTAAAGTCCTGAACAATTTGGATGTGCTAACTTCATATTGGTGTCTCTAAATGCCAGATACTTTGGTAAACCTATGCATAATGGGTATCAAACTTTTCAATGGACCCCTGGTTTGTGGCGTGTGTCCAGAAAGGGCTTCTTTCTCATCACACTGCCATACAGATGTTATTTGTGCAAATTGTGATGAATTGTAGAACAATGTACAGATATACCTGCAGCAAGATGTTCTTGCAGGTCTTTGGAGGTGATCATTGGGTTGTCTGTAACCATTCTCACAATCCTCCGCATATGTCGCTCCTGTATTTTTCTTGGCCTGCCAGACCTGGCTTTTACAGCAACTGTGCCTGTGGCCTTCCATTTCCTGATTACATTCCTCACAGTTGAGATAGCTTTTGTAAACTTCCCCTAAACCATGATACTGAACAATTTTTGTTTTCAGATCTTTTGAGAGTTGCTTTAAGGATCCCATGCTGTCATTCTTCAGAGGAGAGTCAAACTTGCAATTGGCCACCTTAAATACCTTTTCTTATGATTGGACACACCTGCCTATTGCCAGTAATCAGTATTGAGCAGTTACATGCATTCAAATTAGCAACATTACAAGGGTATACAAATTTTCGTACAGCCAGTTTTTCACATATGATTTCATTTCATACAACTGAATACTGCTTCACTAAAAATCTTTGTTCAGAAAACACCCCAGTACTGAGATGTTCCTGGGAAATGAAACATACCACTGTTCTCTTTTTTGTTGAAAGTTATTATGCAGTCTGTGAGGGGTTCCCACACTTTTTCATATGACTGTACCTGTGATGCATTTAAATGCATCAAACCTTTTGCTAACAGGCAACAATTGCGTGCTAAATTGAACTTTGGCATAAGGCAAACAAAAAAACCTGTTTTCATTCCCTGTTCTGCCCTTTTCAGGCCTCCATCTCCCCTTCCCTTAGAGGTATTCTAGCCCTGTAGGATCTATTCAGGGTGACCTGATAGAAGACCAGAAGGACTTGGATTTAAGTCTTGTTCTCACGATAACCAATTCAGTCTTTTTTATGTATTCGAATGAAAAGTGTACTTTCATATCTATTTCACTAGCTTGTTTAAGCAATATGTAATTTCAAAGTAAATCCAATTTTCCAATTAAATAAACGGTATTGACAAAACATGATCATATTCATGTTTGTATCATATGACGGTATTGACAAAACATGATCATATTCATGTTTGTATCATATGTGGCATATTTATTATGCTATGTATTTTGCTGAAATAGTGTAAAAAGCAATGTAAAATAAATGGCAAATGAATCTAGGTGTGTGTAATGTTAATAATTTTGCGAACACCAGATTTGCTGTCGTTATTTCACATTGTTTCTGGCGGTCACTCCTAAAAATTTGACTCTGTTTTTAAATAACGAAGCCTGGCAATGTGTGGTGTATTATCCCACTGTTTTTTACACAGCATAATAAATATGCTGTTATAACTGTAAACCTCACCCATACTTTCACTCTCTCTCTCCAGCTGTAAGATACTGCAATATGCTGATCGATGAAGGTGGTCTGGTCAAATTGCACCGTATTAGAGACCACGTGTGTGCTGATCCTGATGTCCTGCGCATTACCATTGCCATCCTGGACAACCTAGACAGGCACCTGAACAAACATGGCAATCCTCCCTGCCCAAAACCACCATTTACCAAGTAACACAGAACCCAGAAGTCTGCTTCGACTGATAGGATTAAGTCTGGATTTACGTGTTGCTTGTGTTCAAAATTGTATTTTAAAGTGAAAACTGATTTAATGGAGAAAGAAGAAACAAAACTGAATGCTTGCATAATCTGGACAAATGTGCATATAAGTAAGCAGTGTTTTTGACTGGGCAATGTTGCACAAATTCACCCTATACACAATTATTTCTGTATTTGTACATTCAGCAATTTGCACTGATGCCAGAACTGGATGTGATTTTTTCCACTGACCTATTCATGCTGGAATAAGGATGATACAGTCTCTCCGTTTGCTTCTGCTGGATTTCATTAACATTTTCTGTTATAGTTGATTCCAACTGCTGCTGAATTCCTTGTTTTAGACTGTACCATAAGCATTTGACGTGCATGAAACTTAATGGACCCTGGATGCAGTACCTTGTTTTTTTCCTCTCCAATATTTTTGTAAAATACATATTTGAACTAATCCACTCATCTTCCCAGACTACCCATATGTTTGCACTGATATGTCTTAAAATCTTAAATTCATGAAGTTTAGTTGGTTAGAAAAGGTTAGTTATAGTCTTCACAGGACATGCATCCACTTGCAGTATCCATCCCCAACTCATATAGAAGAGGGATGCTATGGGCTGTAGTTCTGTGACACCTGGAGGACCAGATAATTTCTACCATGTAATAACATGACCAATAAATATGGCATACAGGACGTTTGGCATCAAGGTTATGGCTCAGGTAATGTCCTCAGCGACTTTGAAAGCAGAACATTTTTTAATGAAGCTCTAATTGTAAGAGGCACATTTATCAAGGGTCGAAGTCCAAATTCATGTGAGTTTTTTAAACCTCCCATAAACTCAAATAAATTTGAAATTCAACCCATCGAAATGTATTAATAAAATTGAATTTTCATAGCTCGGACGAACTCAATTGACCCAAAAACTCGAATCAAATTAAAAAAACTTGATTCGAGTTTTTTTTGGAGAAGTCAGTAAACATCACCGAATTGATCCCTGGACCTCTCCCACTGACTTATACAGCAATTCGACAGGTTTAAGGTGGCGAATAGTCGAATTCGAGTTCTTAAAGGGCCAGAGTATTATAAATCTTGAAAATTTGAAGTAGAATTAAAACTTGAATCAAGAGCATTCAAACTTGAGAGTTTTGACCAAAAGCAAATTTGAATTTTCACTTCGACCCTTCATAAATCTGCCCCTAAGTGTTTTAATGTTCTTGATAACTTTTATCATGTTTTTGAACAAACACTTCTGATTTGTCATCATGGCTATGTCAATTTAATACAGATTTCATGGATATTGGTGCAATTTAGTGTCACATTCAAGCTAAGTATGCTGTAGTCCAGTAACTATTTAGTAAAGACTTGCTAAACAGTTAAGATACCATTTAATGGTGATTTTTTTTTTTTTTTTGCTTCTAATTACTGGTGCTTTTATGCAGTCATATCTTGTATGGGACCATCTGGTGGAAATTGGGACTGTTTTTGTTTATTCCCACCAATGGTAGTTTGTGATCTGCTGCCTGGTGGGTATTTTTGTTTTGTTTCTCACATCTGGGCCCTAAAGGTAATTTGGCAATTGATTTTTATCAAGATGATGTTCTGAGGCAAAAACTCGAAACTAGCGCCTTGGTAAATCGTATTGCTGTTCTTATTCCAACAAGCGCAAATGCTAAAGCAATTGTGTCCAGCAGTGATTTGGCATCAGTTCAGTGTGATTTTAAATGCAGTATTAGAATTACATATCTCCATGCCCTATGTGGAGATTGTTCTCTGTTACTGGAGGAACACAATTTCTAGCAGAATTGTATTTCTTGCCTCCATATTGTATATAGGTGTTATTTTAAGACATTTTAGGAAAAAAATGCTATTTCCTTTTTGTTTTTGAATGGGATAAAAGTAATGTATATACATTTCCAGATAAGATCTGAGTTTAGGCATTTTTACATTTTAGCAGAATATGAAACTGTAAAGCGTATAATGTTTAATTTAACTGTAGAATATGATTATAAAACAAGAGTATTGAATGTTTGGATTCAACTGCTGCTGAAGGACTATTACACTTCCTATAGTATATATAAATAATAGAAACAGCCATGGGGGAAAATCTTGCACATGATCAGACCTTTAACTCAAGTTTAGTATAATGACACCGTCTTGTATGCTTTGTACAAAATGTGGCATCTTCATGAAATATCATCAAAATTATGTTTGTGCCTGAAAACCATAAAAAAAAATTGGAAAGTGTAGTTTCATGTAACCAGTGTACGTGTTTGCTGTATTAGGGGGTAGTTGTGCAGGTATACTCGAGGCAATAACACAATGTGAGCTCAGTGAAGACTGCAGAAAAGACTAACATTAATAGGCAGCTAATAATGGTGGAGAAAGCCCAACAACTGGTGATGTTATGTGTTTCCTTTTTTTTTTAACAAGGGGGTCAATATTTTTCCCACAGGTAAAGCATTGTTGCACAGACTCCCTTACTGAACAACATAGAATGCATTCTCCAATTACTATTTATTGCATTATAATACATTGATATATAAGCACACGTTTGATCTCCTCCTATATTATATTCTGGTATACTGCACATCATTTTGCATTCAAATGTTATACTATAGCCATATTTTTTAAAAATGCTTTACGATTTATGGTTAATCTGTAACATGTACAATTGTTCTTTTGCTACTTTTGTCTTTTATTAAACTTAATGTTAATGGTCTGATCCCCTTTCTGATTTATAATTATGTGCTTATTACACAGAGGCATTCAAGAAATCTGGATGCTTAAAGGGGATGTAAAGACAAAAAAATCAAATCCCATTTTTACTTTCTTTAATGAAAAAAGAAATCTATCTCCAATATGTTTTTTTTTTAGAGTAAAAGAAAATTCATATGAATTTGAAATGCGACCTTGATAAATGGACCTACAAAATATCTACAATCATATCTATTTGAGCTAATATACTTTAATTAAAAAATGTGTACTGTTTTTAGAAGAAACCTGACTGTATGCAGTGAAATTCCTCCCTTTGTTTTACTTGCTCTGACAGCTGAGGATAGGAGACTTCAGACGGTCCCTAACTGCTCTGCAGGGAAACAATCGCTTTCAAACAGCAGCCCCCTCCCCCCACACCTTACTTCCCAGAACTTGAGCAGCTTTGTTTATTTCCCTGTAGAGCAGCCAGCGATTGTGTAGATATTTGTACCCGCATACCCAGTGCAGTCTGTATATTCTGATTATTAATCACTCTTGCTCGATTAGCTTCTATGGCAGATATTATTTGACTTGTGCTGTTTTGATAATTTAAGACGATCCCTAAGCTTAACTTCCAAACTGAAGCCCAGACCACACTGAGCATGTGTGTGGTCTTGGTCTTGCAGAGATGTATAACAAAGTTACAAGATGACCCCCTGTGGCTAACTTTGAAAGCATAAATCATTTGTTTTATTAGGCTGCTGGTGCAGTAAGTTTATGTTTGGTATACAAAATACAGTGTTACTAGCATTATTCTAGACTTTAGTTTCCCTTTAAGGCCTAAACCACATGGGAGATTTTGATCAGATTCTGTTAGACTTAATGGGGTAGATTTATCAAGGGTCAAATAGTAAATTAGAATTTTCTAATAGTTTTTTTTGGTCAAAACTCACAAATTCAAATTGGCAATAATCCAAACTCGATTCAAAATTCGAGATTTATCAAACCTTTACCCTGAGAATAGTTTGAATTTGACTATTCCTCACCTAAAACCTGCGGAGTTCATGTATAAGTCGATGGGAGAGGTCCAGTGATCCATTTGAAGATGTTAATAGCCTTCCTGACATTCAAATTTTTTTTTAGAGAAAAAGCTTGGTTCGAGTTTAGTGGAATTGAATTTGATTAGAGTTTTCAAATATGCAATATTCGAGTTTTAGACAGTCACATTTTTTCTTAAATAACCCCCCAATCGAATTTTGAGCATATTCGAATTTATGAGAGTAAAAGAAAATTCATATGAATTCGAAATTTGACCTTTGATAAATGGACCTCTATATCTATCTGTGCTGAGACATGCACTTAATCCAAGAGGGGTTTGCAGGGGTAGGATTAGCTGCACTTTCCGCATGCTGCACTTTCCTGATGTTGCACTCACCGCAAGAAGCAGCAGACCCATGGGCGCAAGTACTAATTAGATGAGCTCTTGTGCCCCTTAGTGCTTGCACTTGAGCCCAGGGTAATTGTAAAGACCTCTCTGTTAGGGCCATGGCCCACTGGGAGATTTGTCGCTCACTCTGCAAACGACAAATCTCCCAAAAATGCTTCTACATTAGCAATAACTAAAATCACCTGTAGTAAAACCTATGAAACTTTGTGTGACTTCATGAGGCGTAGGTTATTGTCATTGGTGAAGCATTTGTTGCACGAAGTTGTGCATTTTTAGTGCAGGAGACGAATCTCCCCTTGACCATCACCCTTACCCACCTCATATAAATATTACAAGTGACCCTGAATTTAAGCTAGCGGGGGGGGTGGAAACTGGAGTTCCTGGAGCAAAGGCAAGTACAATAATAACATAAGGACTCCTTGGTGACTTATTAAAGGAACAGTTTAGCGTAAAAATAAAAACTGGATAAATAGGCTGTGCAAAATAAAAAATGTTTCTAATATAGTTAGTTAGCCAAAAATGTAATGTATAAAGGCTTGAGTGACTGGATGTCTAATATAACATAATGTTAGATTATGCATGACTGTTGCTTTTGAATCTAAGCTGAATGCTGAGGACCAATTACAAACTCACTGAACAGTTATGTCCCATGTAGTCCCCTTCAAGTCGCTGACTAACTCTGAGTTAGAGAGCTGAAAATGTTATGTTAGACATCCACTAGTCACTCCAGCCTTTATACGTTACATTTTGCCTAACTAACTATATTAGAAACATTTTTTATTTTGCACAGCCTATCTATTTATCCAGTTTTTATTTTTACACTGAACTGTTGCTTTAAGGTTACTTACATCATTATTAAAATGTATTTATAGAGCACCACCATATTGCGACTTATGCTACAGAACATGATATCTGTCTGTTTGCAGAATACAGTACAGATTTCTCCTTAAAGGAGAACTAAACCCTTAAAATTAATATGGCTAAAAATGCCATATTTTATATACTGAACCCAGCTTAAAGTTTCAGCTTCTCAATAGCCGCAATGATCCAGGACTTCAAACTTGTCACAGGGGGTCACCTTCTTAGAAAGTATCTGCTTAGGGGACATTGCAAATTATCAAGCACAAAATGAGTTTGGCCTGTAATATAATCTACAAGGCTGATTATTACATTCTAATGTTATCTGTGCTATTTTCTGTACTGCCATGTAGTAATTATCTTCATACCTTACGTCTACTAGAAAATCATGTAAACATTAAATAAACCCAATAGGCTGTTTCTGCTTCCAATAAGGATTAATTATATCTTAGTATGGATCATATATGAGGTACTGATTTATTCTTACAGAGAAAAAGGAGTATTTGGATAAAATGGAGTCTATGGGAGACAAATTTTCTGAAAACTCAGTACAGAGCACAGAACTCAAGTCTTCAAACTACCGGTGTGGAACACAGGCTAAAACAAACAGAAGTATGCCTGGGGAACACTAGTTCAATACATGGAAACTGGAAAACATGACCGTGGACTGGCAAATGAGGTTCATTGTTGATAAGTGCAATGTTATGCACTTAGGTAGAAATAACAAAAATGCTATACACTAAATGATACTGTGGTGGACTACTCATATTTGAGAAGGCTTTGGGGATATTTGTGGATAAGAAGCTGTGTAATTTCAGGCAGTTTAAGTGGCTACTACAGCAAATAAAATACTGTCTTGCAAAAAAAGGACATTAACATTAAGGGTTGAAAACATAATTATGCCTCTTTATAGGTCCCTGGTAAGGCCTCATCTGGAGTATGCAGTTTTGGACTCAAGTCCTTAAAGGAACAGTTCAGTGTGAAAATAAAAACTGTGTAAATAGATAGGCTGTGCAAAATAAAAAATGTTTCTAATATAGTTAGTTAGCCAAAAATGTAATATATAAAGGCTGGAGTGAACAGATGTCTAATAAAACAGCCAGAATCCAACTTCCTGCTTTTCAGCTCTATAACTCTGAGTTAGTCAGCGACTTGAAGGGGGGCCACATGGTACATTTCTGTTCAGTGAGTTTGTAATTGATCCTCAGCATTCAGCTCAGATTCAAAAGCAACAGATATGACCCATGTGGCCCCCCTTCAAGTCTCTGATTGGTTACTACCTGTTAACCAGGTAACCAGTTAGTGTAAACCAAGAGAGCTGAAAAGCAGGAAGTATTGCTCTGACTGACATGTTATACATCAAATCACTCCAGCCTTTATACATTACATTTTTGGCTAACTAACTATATTAGAAACATTTTTTATTTTGCACAGCCTATCAATTTACCCAGTTTTTATTTTTACACTGACCAATTCCTTTAAGAGGGATATAAATGAGCTGGAGAGAGTGCAGAGATGTGGAAATAAACTAGAGATGAAGGATTTAAACTATGAGGGTAGATTGTCATTGTTGGGGTTTTCCCCTGGAGAAAAGGTGCTTACAACAGGACATGATTACTCCTTCTAAGTACATAAGAGGACATTAGAGACAGATAGCAGGGGATATTTTTTTTAACACACCAGAGGCCACAGCTTTAGTCTAGAGGGACAGAGTAGAATGCAAGAGCATTATGCTTGAAACAGCAGCAAATAGATGTTACCTCAATGCCCCTGTTCATAGCCAGCTTAGCAATTCTAACAGCCACTGGAGCCTGTAGAGAGAAATAGTCAGGTGATCAATGAACAAACAGGTCATATATATTTGACTGTGATGTGAAAGTTCAAGAAATCAGATTTTTAAAACAGTTTAAATTGTTTTTATAATGTAAATGATCAGCTCACTATTCCTTCTGCAAGATCTCGCCTATCTCCACTGCAGTTCTAGCTGAGGCAGGCATCTTGGATTTCACTGGCTCCTCCGACCTATATCTTTCCAGCCAACTGTAGCTCTGAAATCTCGCACATGCTCAGTTGAAATTCCTTGCTTGCTTATCAACCCTTCTAAGCTATTTTCAAATCAACCAAACCTGTGTGTTAGATGCTGTTCAGTAGTGCTGCCACCTTCTGGAAGTTAGTGTGTGTCCTTCATTTGCATAATAACATCACAGCAGGGGGACAAGATAGGGAAATCTTGTGATACGTCTAGTGGAGGAGTTTACTAAAACAAGGCATTCTGGGTAGAATACTCAAGGCAGTGCTACAATCTGAGCATGCTCCTGAAATTTGCATGTTATAGTCTCTGTTATAGTCACAGAATGGAGTCCCTCAGTGAAAGAACCCATTTGACAAAGTAAGTAATTTTTTAAAACCTGCAGTTTTTTTCAAAAAACTATATATGTAGTTTGATTAAACGTGTTTAGCTTGTACTAGTCAGATTGTTAATATGTATTTGATTTTGGCTCTGATAGGTGCCCTTTAATCCAGACTATATTTATATAAAGCCCGCTTTGCATCCCTAGCATTTAAATCAGTATTTAAGTTCCCTACAACATGTAGAATTTGTCTGCCTTTCTGACTCTTTAAATATATATGATTTCAATGGTTTTGTTGCAGTGTATCATGGAGAATTCATCTGGTTAAAGCAAGTAACAGGCTTTGATTTTATCAGTTGTTTATTACTCAAGCATACAAAAGAGTTTCTGGTACAACCACGGAGACTTTACACCCACTGCCTTGAACTTCACACAGAGCTATTTATGTCCTTTGACACACATCACCAGATACAGTGAGCATTTACTACCAGAAATAAAAGTCAGAATAAGTTGCTAACAAACAAAGCCCCATTTAGTTAAAAAAAAAACAAAACCTATAGCAACCAGACAATTCCCTTTCATAAGTACTAGTTATAAGAGGAACTATTGTCTCAGAAATGTGTAGTGGCTATATATTTAGTATGTCACTGCAACTTAATTGTAAGACTGGCTTTTTATACTTTTTTTGGGGGGGTGTTGATTATATAGTGAATAAAGTACCCCCTCTTGTAAAATATAAGGATATTAAAAGTTACCGAGGCCGAAGGCTGAGTGTTTTTATACAGGTCATGGAACTCCGAGGTAACTTCTAATATCCTCATATTTTACAACTGGGGGTACTTTATTTATTATAATACACAAGTTTCAGTGAGTCATGGGACAGAAATGACATCAGAAATCAGCGTTTATAACTGATGACATCAGAACT